>NW_020450752.1:662315-669543 GCF_003343035.1 Apteryx rowi
CCCCAAAACCCCATCGCAGCCGTGTTTTCCCACGCCGCCTCCGTCGGACCCCCGAGGCCGATCGATAGCCCCCATCGAGCCGGGTAGCTGCGTGTCACCGCGGACGCACGGATGCACGGACGCACGGCGGCCTTGGATGGACGCGGTGGCTCCCGGCGCCGTTTGTATCGTCCTCCGCGTCTTTGCTTTCTCCTGGTTCCCAGGGTTTTAAGGCCACGGCTCTGTGTGTGTCCGTCTGTCCATCCGCGTGCGTGTGCATCCGTGCGTGTGTATGAGCATCTGCCCATCCGTGTGCATCCACCTGTGTGTGTGTGCGCAGCCGTGTGTCCGTGTGCGTCTGTCCGTTTGTCCGTCCCCGTGCGTGGGTGCACCCGCGCGTCTATGCGTGGGCGCGCACGCATCCGTCCCTCCACCCGTGTGCGCGGGCATGCGTCTGTCCGTCCGTCCATGCGCAGGCATGTGCGCCCGCCCGTCCCGCCGTGCTTGGGCGCATCCCTGCATGCGTGTGCATCCGCGTTCGGCTGCATCCGGGTGCGTGTCCGTCCGTGCGCGTGCGCATCCGGCACGGCCAGGGCACGAAGGGGGTTGGGGGCTCCCGTCCCCACCGCCYGGCGCCCGAAGGGTTAACGCAGCTCTCCTCCAGCCGGAGTTGCCACCGGGAATCCATCAAGGACCTGCAAGAGCGAGGGGGAAAAAAACAGATCGGGAAGGGCACGTGGCCGCGGCCCATTTATTCCCTGCTCCATCGATCGCCGGCGCTGGAGACGCCGGGGCAGAGGCAGTTGCTTGGAGACGGCGGCAGCGAGGCCGAAGGCTCGAGGCTGGACCGGCTGCGGGCACCGGCCCCGGGGGGGGGGGGCGTTTCGGCTCCGTTTGGGGCTCCGCAATGCCGTGCACATCCGTGCGAGGCCGTGCGTGTCCGTGCGAGGCTGTGCAAGGCCCGGAGACACCGTGAACTCCCCGGCGAAGGGCGGCCGAGCAAACCCGTTGGCGAGCGCCCTGGCAGTGCTTGGCTCCCTTTCGGGGCTCATCGGATCGGCGTGTCCGGTCGGCCGGCAGCGCTGAGCCGTTAGCATTAGGCGCCGGTGCGGGAAGCAGAAGTGTGGCTGTTCTGGCTGCCGGTTGTGCCCGGGGGGTGGGGGGCAGTCGCGGCTGGGCTGCACCGGGGCCCGGCGTTTCTGTGTCCGCTTGTAGCTGGGTGACTGTCTGGTTGTGCTTTGGGTGTATCTTGGACCGACTGTGTCTGGCTGTTTCCAGCTGTATCTGTGTGACTGTGTCTGACTGTGCCCCTGGGTGTATCTAGGACCGACTGTGGCTGTATCTGTGTGACTCTGTGCTCCTGGGTGTATCTAGGACTGACTGGGTCTGCCTGACTGGGTCTGGCTGTGTCCATCTGTATCTGTGTGGCTGTGTCTGACTGTGCCCATATTTCAAACTGATTGTGTCTGTGTGTCTGACTGTGTCCAGTTGTGCCTGTTTGTGTCCGACTGTGCCTGTGTATCTGGTTGTATCCGTGCAACTGTGTCCCTGCATGCATCTAGGGCCAATTGTCTGTCTGTCTGTATGCGTCTGACTGTATCTGCATGACTGTGTCCGACCGTGTCTCTACGTGTATCTAGGACCAACTGTGTCTGTGTGTCTGGCTGTGTGCCGTTCTGCCTGTATGTGTCCGACTGTACCTGTGAAATCACGTCTGTGTCCCTTTGACCGACTGTGTCTATGCCGGGGGGTCCTTCCCCCCCCCCTTTTCTGGGATGATGTGAGGTGACGTGGTGGCGCCTGGGATGGGGGGTCCTGGGCACTTTGGGGGTCTCTGGGCACTTTGGGGGGGTCCTGGAGACCTCGGAGGGTCCCTGAGCACTTTGGGGGTCCCCGAGCACCTCGGGGGGGTCCCTGGGTACCTCGGGGGGGCCCTTGGGACCCGGAAGCCTTTCGGCAGCCTTTGCAATTCGCAGGTTTTTTCCTCTTTTTTTTTAACCAAATCCGGGCCGATCGCCCCCAAAGGCGCAGGGAGAGGCCGGCACGGGCAGGGGGGGGGCTCCGGGGGGCGGGGGGCGCGTTTCGCCTGCGGCCGCTTTAACGCGGGGACGCGGTGGCGCGTCGCGACCCCCGGCGAGCTCCGACCCGAGCCCCGGTACCGCCCGGAGCCCCGGTACCGACCCCCGGTTCTGGCTGCCCCCCCGGAGCCCGGGCAGGGACGGGGCTCCCGGGGCAGCCGCAGCCGGGACCTGCGGAAAGGCTCCGAGCACCGGGCACCGGGCACGGGGGTGCGAGTCCCCTTGCACCGAGCACCGGACACCTTCGCACCGGGCGCGGGGCTCCAGGCACCTCGCCCCGGTCCCCGTGCCCCGAGCTCCGGCCCTTTTGCCGCAGCCCCGTGCCCGGCGCTCCCGGTGCCCCGGAGCGTCCCCCGGTGCCGGTGCCGGTGCCGGTGCCGGTGCCGAGGGGGTTAAGGCCGCCCGGGCGCCGCCGGTCCCTCCGGCGGGTCTCGGAGCGGGGACGGAGCAGAGGCGAGCGGAGCCCCGAGGGGGGGGGGCGGCGGGGACCCCCCCGATACCGACAGCGGCACCGGGGGGTGCTCAGCGCCCCGGGGTCCCTCCCCGATGCGGCGGCGGCGGCGGCGGCCGGTGGCCCGGCCCCGCTCGGGAAGCCGCCGAGATTAATGAGTTTGCGAAGCAGATAAAGAGAAGATGCTCTTAAGCCCCGAGCCGTGAACGTCCGGCTGCCGTCGGAGCCCGCGGGCGACATGGCCGGCCACGACCCCGAGCTGCTGCCCGGCCCCGCCGCAGCCCTGCCGCGACCCTCGCTCGTGGCCTCGGTGCTGGACGCCCCCGAATACCCCGGGGCCGAGGCGCCCTTAGCGCCGGCGCTGCCTTTCGGGGGCGATTCGCCGCCGGGCGCCGGAGGCAGCTACACCACGCTGACGCCGCTGCAACCGCTGCCGGATAAGTATCCGGGCCAGTTGCACCACCATCCTCATCCTCATCCTCCTCCTCCTCCTCACCACCAGTGCGTGCCCATGGGCAACGTGCTGGGCGGCTTCGCCCTGCTGCGGGAAGAGCGGGCGCCGGCGGCGTTTTACAGCCCCTACGGCAAGGATTTGGGCATGGGGCAGAGCCTGGCGCCGCTGGCCGGCCCCGGCTTGCCCGCCGCGCACCCCGCTTATGGTGACAAACCCGGCGGCTCCTTCGAGCCTCCCGCCTTCGGGTGCCCGGAGCAGCGTTTCGCCCGCGCCGGTTCGCCCGGAGCCCTGCCGCAACCTTACGGGAGCCACCGCGGTGCCGAAGCGCCGGCGCCCGCCGGGCCGCTGGAGGAGATCGACACCAAGGAGGTGGCGCGGCGCGTCGTCGGCGAGCTCAAGCGCTACAGCATCCCGCAGGCCATCTTCGCCGAGCGCGTGCTGTGCCGCTCGCAGGGGACCCTCTCCGACCTGCTCAGGAACCCCAAGCCCTGGAGCAAGCTCAAGTCCGGCCGCGAGACCTTCAAGCGCATGTGGCGCTGGCTGCAGGAGCCCGAATTTCAGCGCATGGCGGCTCTGAGGTTGGAAGGTAAATTATTTTATTTCCTTTTATTTTATTTTATTTTATTTTATTTTATTTTATTTTATTCGGGGTTTTTTCCCCTGGACGGGATGGGCACCTGCAGTCTCCTTTTGCAAAGCGGTGGGTTTGCATAGCATGGGAAAATCGCTCTTGGAGTCGCCCCGTGGGAACCGGCAACATCCCGGCCGTCCTCCGGTCCCTGCTCCGGGTGGTCGCACCGGGGCAGCCTGCACCCCCGGCGGCAGCAGCGGGGTGGGATACGGGGCCGTGGGTGGCCTCCCCTCACCTGCCGGTGCCTCCAAAGCCTGTCCCGGCTGCGTCCCGGCTCACACCTGGCCTCTCCTTCTCACCTCCTGCCATCTCATCCCTTCTTCCCTTCCTTGCAACCCTCTTCCCTTCCTTGCATCCCTTCCCTGAATCCCTTCCCTGAATCCCTTCTTGTTCCTCACATCCCTTCCTTGCATCCCTTCCTCCCTTCCTTGCATCCCTTCTTCCCTTTCTCATATCCTTTCCTCACATCTCTTCTTCCCTTCCTTGTATCCCTCTTCCCTTCTTGCAGCCCTTCTTCCCTTCCTTGCATCCCTTCTTCCCTTTCTCATATCCTTTCCTCACATCTCTTCCCTTCCTTGCATCCCTCTTCCTTTCCTTGCATCCCTTCCTCTCATCACTTCCTTGCACCCCTTCTTTGCATCCCTCTTCCCTTCTTCGCATCCCTTCTTCCCTTCCTTGCATCCCTTCCCTGAATCCCTTCTTCTGTTCCGCACATCCCTTCCTTGCATCTGCCCTTCCTTGCATCCCTTCTTCCCTTCTTGTATCCCTCTTCCCTTCTTGCATCCCTTCTTCCCTTCCCTACATCCCTTCCTCGCATCCCTCTTCCCTTCTTCGCATCCCTTCCTTGCATCCCTCTTCCCTTCTTTGCATCTCTTCTTCCCTTCCTTGCATCCTTCTTCCCTTCCTTGCATCCCTTCCCTGAATCCCTTCTTTCGTTCCTCACATCCCTTCCTTGCATCTCCCCTTCCTTGCATCCCTTCTTCCCTTCTTGCATCCCTTCTTCCCTTTCTCACATCCCTCTTCCTTTCCTTGCATCCCTTCTTCCCTTCCTTGCATCCCTTCCTCTCATCGCTTCCTCGCATCCCTTCTTTGCATCCCTTCCTCGCATCCTTCTTCCCTTCTTTGCATCCCTTCTTCCCTTCGCTACATCCCTTCCTCGCATCCCTCTTCCCTTCTCCGCATCCCTTCTTCTCTTCCTCGCATCCCTTCCCTGAATCCCTTCTGTTCCTCGCATCCCTTCCTCTCCTCCCCGCCTCCCCCGGCACAGCTTGTGGAGCCGCCCCCGGCCCCGCTTCGCCCCGAGCCCCCGCAGCCGCGCCAGCGCCGGAGGAGGAGGAGGAGGGGGAGGAAGAAGAGGAGGGGGAGGAAGAAGAGGAGGAGGAAGAGGAAGAGGGGGAGGAAGAGGAGGAGGAGGAGGAGRGGGAGGAAGAGGAGRAGGAAGAGGGGGAGGAAGGCCTGGCCGCCGCTACCCGCGCCCCTCTCGCCCCGCAGCCTGCAAGCGCAAAGAGCAGGAGCAGGGCAGGGGCGAGCGCGGCGGCACCGGCAGCACCGGCAGCACCGGCAGCGGCACCGGCAGCGGCACCGGCAGCGGCACCGGCGGCAGCGCGGGGCCCAGGCGGCAGCGGCTGGTCTTCACGGAGCTGCAGCGGCGCACGCTGCGCGCCGTCTTCCGCGCGAACCGGCGCCCCTCCAAGGAGCTGCAGCTCGCCATCGCCCGCCAGCTCGGCCTGCGCCTCGCCACCGTCGGCAACTTCTTCATGAACGCCCGCCGCCGCAGCCTCGACAAGTGGCTCGACGACGGCCGCCCGCCGCCGCCCGCTGCCGCCTGCAGCCGGGCCTGAGCCCCTTCCTCTCCGCTTTGGGGGTTGGTTGTTTTTGGGGGGGGGGGGGATTCGTCTGCCGACAGTGGAAAACGTCTACCTCACTTTGGCTCTTGCACCGACGATACCAAAGAGTTCGGGGGTTCCCCTCCCTCCCTCCCTACCCCCCCCTCCCCCAGCATCGCCTTCATCCCGCCGCGTGGCCATCAGTAGGCTCCAGAGTGAACGGGCACCAAGCGCCAGGCAGAGGGATGCAGCCCCATCCACCTCGTCCACGGGGGCCAGGACGCAGCGGGGGGGGGTTTTACCCGGCCCCGGGGGACCCCTGATGCCCCCCCCCCCCGGCGGTGCCGAAACGCGAGGCTGGGTCCGGCAGGGCGCCCGGCCGGGGAGGCCGCGCATCGCTGTGTGTTCGCGTGACTGTGTCCTCTTCGTTAGCTGTGCTAATTAACCAAAGTCTTTCTTGCCTGTAAACGGCCGCGTTTGATACCAAAGGCTCTCAGATACCTCATGCCGTGCCTGTTCGTGGTGACGTCACGCCAAAATAAATGTTCTTTATCGAACCCCCTCCCTCTGCGGCCTCTGGCATTTGCCCGGCAACGTGGCCACTGGGAAGGAGCGGGGAGCAAGGCGGGGGGCCAGGTCAGCCCCGGGAGCGGGGGGGGTTTTAGGTTGCTGCTCTGCCCCCGTGGAGCATCGGCGCCGGCAGCGAGGGCGCTGCAGGTAGCCTCTCAGCCTGGTCTGCGCAAAGGGCCATCAGTAGGCTCCAGGGTGAACAGGCTCAGGGTGCCAGTGGGGTGATGCATGTAGGAACAGCAGGGCCGACGTCAAGGGCTCTGCGGGGCCGCTTGAGCCTGCAGGCAGCTCGGGGCAGCCGCTCAGCCCAGGCTGTGCGAAGGGCCATCAGTAGGCTCCAGGGTGAATGGGCTCAGGGCGCCAGTGGGGTGACGCGGGTAGGAGAAGCACTGGGGGTATGGGGGAAGCACTTGGGTCATGGGGGGCACTGGGGGGGAAGTGGGAGCACTGGGGGGGCACTGGGGGGGCACTGGGAGCACTGGGGGGACCTGGGGGGTGCTGGGGCCGCGGCCCCTCCCCTGCCCGGCAGGGGGCGCCCCCGCCCCCGCACCCGGCTCCCCCAGCCGCAGCCGCGGCACCGCCCCCCTCACGCTACCCCGCGCCCATTGGGTCTCCGGGCCCACTCCTGCTCTCTATTGGCGGTCCTTGCTGTCAATCAAACTCGGGACTCACCCTCTCTGCCCCCCGCGTTCCCATCTCACTTCCCATTGGCCCGTTGCCGCGCCAGCCGGGGCGCCCCTTCGCCCCGCCCCTCTCCCCGCCTCCCACGGGCTCTGGTTGGCCGGATATGATGTCATCCCAGCCTCCTCCCTGCTCCCATTGGGCAGCGCGTCTGTTCGTCAGCGAGCAGACACGTTAGGGGGGCGGCGGCGGCCATTTTGGCTCCACAGTGAAAGTGACAGGCGGTGCGGAGAGAGCGAGGAGCGGCGTGCAGGGCCCGCTCGCCGCCGTGACAGCCGCCCCCGCCGCCATGGCGGACCAGCTCGGTACCGGCGCCCGCGCCGAGGAGACCGGCGAGGAGAAACAGGTGAGGCACCGCGCCTGGGCGGGACCTGCCCGCGCTCTCATTGGCCCCGAACCTCGTCACTCCGGACCGAAGCGTGCGCTGATTGGTCAGTGGGATCGTCGTTCCGATGAATACTGCTCTCTCATTGGCTTTGGGCCTGGTGTGGGCTGGACTTCCGGGAGGGCTTGTTGGTAGGGTAGATAGGGCTCGATTGCAGCGTGAGTGGGGGGGTT
>NW_020450752.1:670203-679530 GCF_003343035.1 Apteryx rowi
GGAGATGTGTGGGATCGTGGGGGTGTGGGAAGGGGATCGAGGGCTCCTGGAGATGTGTGGGATCGTGGGGGTGTGGGAAGCGGGTCGAGGGCTCCCAGGGGTCACGGGCAGCGTGTGCCAGGTGTCCGGGCAGTGCAGGCCGGGGCGGAGGGATGCGGGAGCTGCTTTGGGGTTAACACGGCTGCCGCGGGATGGGAAGCGTCCGAGGCTGGGGGCTAGGAAGGATTTGGGGTGGGGAGACACCCGGCAGGTCCCACCGGGCAGCTCCGGTTGCCTCCACACCGGGCGCCGCTTCCCGCCCCGCAGCGAGTCGGGCTGGGGCGCGCGAGCGGGGGCTGCCGCCCCCAGGCAGGCGGTCGRCTCCGGGCTCGCCGCGACGAGGGGCGTCCGCGCTTGGTGCCCGTCGCGAGCCTGGCTCCGGCCAAGCGAAGCACGAGCTCCGCGGCTGCCAGGCGGCGCCGCCTAAAACGGGCGTCGATCTCAGCCCCTCGCGCGGGGGCCGAGGTGCCGTTTCGGCAAAGCTGCTGCCCTCGGCCGTAGCTCTTCCCTGGTGGCCGAGCGGGTGAGGGTCGACCCGGGGGAGCCTCCACCACCCCCAGCTGATTCCCGCCGCGCACTGGGACTCGAGAGCACCTTTCCGCGAAAAGCGGATCGCTCCGGGGCAGGACGCTTGGTGCGTGTGTGGGAGGCTGCCCCTGCCGCGACTTGTCTTGGAGAGCCGTGGGACTTTGCGCAACCGTTGGAGCCTTCTCTATATGCAGGGAACATCGCCGCGCCCGCGATCGATCCATTTGGGCGCTCCACCTTTTTCTCTGGGGCCAAATACACCGGCATCTCCTAATGCCTGCTTAGTTATTGCGTCACCGCAGCTAGTTAATTAGGGTAGCGTCCAACATGTTTCCCACCGGCTCGTATGAGTTAATAAAAATTAAACCAAAGGGGAGCCGTGAATTGGGTGAGTATGTTACAGGCTGAGGAATATTTTCACCTACAGGTTGTCTTTAGTAAGCAGGTCGGGCAAACTTCAGCTAGCGGAGAGTCTGAGAGTCTGGGGGTTAAAAGTCGAGGCTCCGTGCTCCACAACTCTCCGGACACTAGGGCCGGAGGCAGATGGCGATACTGGTGCCCTCAGGAAGGACCGAAACTCTTTCTTGCTGATTTTACGGGTTGTCACATCAGCAAAGGCTGATTGCCTAGACGCAGAACGACTCGTAATGAGCCTCGCTCGGATTTAAAGACTCGAGCAGCGGTTCAGAGCTTGGGTTGCCTGTCCCGGTGGTAAAAGCAGCGGGCCTGCTTTTAAACTATAAATAACGTCCCCTGATCTCGGCTGCGTGGCTTGACCCTGCTGTCAACTTCCCTCCGCGAGGGATGAGCTCAGCCTTGTGTGGGCAGAGGTAAAACACGGGATTCGCATTGCAAGAGGCTTTCGGGATGATGGGGAAAGGGCTTGCTTCCCCCTCAAAATCCCAGCCTGGCTAGATGGGACAGACAGGACCTGTCCGGCTCATCTGGGCCGTGGCTGCGGCTTGCGTGAGCGAAGGGGTCGCAGCGTAACCCGCGTGAGCCGGTCGCTGTTGGCTTGGCGTGGGGGGCTGAGCGGAGGGGGAGGCGATGAGCCGTGACTCCAGCTCGTCCCACCTCCTCTCTCCGCGCGGATATTCTCGGTCTGCCTTTTGTTTAGGGCGTCTTGGCAACGCGGCGCGCAACTCCCCGGAGCCGCCGACTTGTCAGCGCAGTGCCCACGGTGTCGTGAGCGGAGCAGCCGCTCGGCTGGTTTTATTTAAAGCCTCCCTTAGCCAAGGCGCCTTATCTTTCCCGCTCCTCTTTTCCCTCGGCTCGCAAACCGGATGGCAGCCCAAGGGAAGAGGCTTTGGGGAGGAGAAACGCGACCTGGGACGGCTCAGAAATGCCTCGTCTGCAGCCCTGAGGTCGGGAGGAGGCTCGTCCTCGCGTGCTGCAGCTCGAGCAGTCAAGTCCTAGCGAAGCTCCCAGGGTCCAGGAGCGGCGTTAGCTAGCGGAGTTGGGAGGTGGCTGCTCCGGCGGCTGTTGGCTTTTGCGTGTCCCGAGACGCAAATCCGAACCGCTCCTGGTCGCCCGGTGCAGCCCGCCGGGGGCCGAGTATGTCGGTAAAATCTCCGAGGCTGGCGATGCTGCCTCGGAAATCAAATCTCTTCTCTGTGATGCCCCGGTGGGAGCAGCCGGGCGCTGCTCTCTGTGGCAACCTGTTGCCTTCCCGTGGCGCTGGGGACCTAAACGGCGGCGAGAGCAGGCTCCTTGCTCAAAAGTCGGAGCGGGAAAAGCTTTTCCCCCCCCTCAGGCATGTCATGCGCGAGAGAAACACTTGACCCGGAGCCGACGTGGCCTCACACCCCCATGGGTCGCCTCCCTCCACGGCCCGTGCCGTGAAAAGCTTTTGCCGACGGACACCGCACGGGTACGGTTCGAACCCAGCAGGAGTCGCGTCAGGATTTACTGGGCAGCGATGGAGCCGTGCGAGAAGCGGGAAGGGGGTGGGAAAGAGGGAGAAGCGACCCCCTGGGGAAGCAGCCGCAGGCGAGGAAGGCAGCAGCGCTACCGGTGCGCGCGCGCGAGGCCCTCTCCTCCCACGCTCCGCGCTGTCAGGGGGCGCCTGATGGAAGGATTATTATTTTTTTTATTATTATTATTTTTTTCGGAACAGCAGCTTGCATCACGCTTCGGAGGAAGGYGCGATCGTCTCCCGCGCGGCACGGGCTGCCACCGTGGGCAGCCTGCAGAGAGCTGCAGAGCGGTGTTACTAATCCCCCGCTCAGTGCGGGCTGCCGACTTTACTGCCGTTGCCGGACACCGGAGCAAAGATGTGCCCAAGCAGCGGTGCAGAGTGAAGCACCTGAAATGAGAAGAAGAAGCCGGGGTAATAGCAGGACAGTGGCATTTATAGCCAGGCAGGAAGGAAAGACTCGGAGATAAATAATCGAGGGGAGCAGGAGGAAGGGTTCGGAGGCTGGTAGGGCAAAGGCTCCTCTCGGATCGTCTCAGATACGGAGCGCCTGTACCAGATTTCCCGGGGCGTCCGGCTCCGAACGGGGGCTCGGGCTGAGTGACGTGCACCCTGCCTCGGCTTTTATTTCTGGAGACGGGAGCTGTCATGGAGATCGGTRAAAAAGAGCGGCGCTAATTCACACGGCGCGTGGGCTAAGGCCTGCGGCGCGTGGGAGCTCCCAAAGATCGTGACGAGTCTTTCGGCAGCTTCCCCCGCCTTCGTTCGCCTCCCGCGACGGAGCGGATCTCTCGGGCAGAGAAGAGCGGTCTCGCTCCGATCCCTAAGCCTCTGGAAAGGCTCAGAGGGTGTTAGAGCCTGGATCAGTTGGAGCAGGGGTCCTGTAGCAGCTGATATCCCAGGGCTAAGGAGCACCCAGCTTGCTCGGTTGTGCCGTTCTATTTCTGGCTAGAAACTCTTGACCCCGGAGCCCAGCGAGCAAACAGAGCCCCAAGGAACGCAAACAGACCGCGTTCGGGAAACGGCATTGCTGGGATTTTTTTTCTAGAGGGATTCTGCTGAGATGCCGGAGCTGTGGCTGCCCCGCGGCTCGGAGGTCTGCGCGTGCCAGGGCGAAGCGCCCGGACGCGGGCTCCRTGCCCGCAGCGGCCGGGAGAGGCCTTGTGCTTCGCCCAGGGCTGTAGGGCAGGATGGGGACGGGCTCGTGGCAGTCAGCAGCCTGCCGTTAGTTTGGCTTCTGCTTTAAATCCAGGCTCCGGCTTTTCGGGATGCAAAACCAAGGAGCTTTTTCCTGGCAGCCTTTGAATGGGCTCTCGCAGCCTCCCGGATGAACAGGTYGCTGCGGCTGCGTCCAAAAGGGCTGCACCTCTAGGTTGACTTCTCCTTAAAATCCCATGGGTTCGAGTTGTAAATCGCTCCTAGACCCCGGAGATGATCCAGGGGAGACCTGCRGACCGGCGGGCTCTGCCCTTCGGGCTCGCTGGCTCCCGCTTGGCTCCTGGCCTCCTGGGAGGCAAAGTCCTGGCAGCCAGACGGGTGCAAGCGCCTTCCCTTAATGTGCTTYGGTGGCTGGTTTTCGGGGGCAGCCCGAGGCGCCCGTCCTCCCCGCCTCCGCCGCGTGGAATGACCCGGAGAGCCTCAAAAACCAGYGCAGAGGATGATGAGGGGTTGGCATCTCTCCTGCCGCCACTCCGGCAGTCGGGTTGCGAGGTGTAGGACCCTTCTCGCTCGTCTCCCGAGGCTCCTCGGGTTTGAGCTGGGTTCCTTTAACATCCCGAAATTCCTCTGGCTGAGAAACAGGCGGTAAAACGCTGCTTTGCCGCCTGTGCCAATAACCGCTCCCAATAAACCGCTTTGGAACAGGAGGGTTTTTTCCGTCTCTCCTTCTTTCCAACCACCCCCAACGCCAGCCAGACTGAAATCGGGTGCAATGTGGCTCAAAACCGTGTCGCGCTGCYGTAATCCGTCACCATCCGCGGCTGCTCTGGATTGATTTTTTTTTCGGCGCTGCTGCTGCTCTAACGCGTTGCCTGTCAAGGGAAGAAACTCTTCCGGCGGAGATTCGCCGTGGCCATTTTAAACCCGGTTTGCGAAGCCGAATGTCAGCACGCCGGGCTCAGCGCCGGGCCCAGCTCGCTGGGGAGGATGGAGGGAGAGGGTCTCTGCGTATTCCCACGTGTGCCGGGGGGGGGGGGAAAAGCCGTTTCTGGCCGCGGAAGCGTTTATGATATCCGCCAAGTGCGGCTGGGCTTCCCGGGGGACCGCACCTCGCTTGGCGAGCGAGGCGCCGGGGTTTGGACTCGACGCTAAATATCGTGTTACGGGATCGCAGGTGTGTTTTGTCTTTTCCCATGGGACTGAAGGGCTTTCAAGCACCTCTTGTTTTTTCAGGACACGCAAGAGAAAGAAACCGTCATCCCCGAGAGAGCAGAAGAAGCRAAGCTGAAGGCCAAATACCCCAACCTGGGCCAGAAGCCCGGCGGGTCGGACTTCCTCATGAAGAGACTGCAGAAAGGGGTATTTATTTCTCCGCCTTTTTCTTGGCGGCTCGGCCGCGTCCTCTCCTCCCTTGACGGCACGGAGATGCCGAGCTCCAGCCGGCCCAGAGGAATCGCTCCAAAATTACCCAGGCCAAAAAGCCTGTCGGAGCCGCGGGTTAGAAACCCACAGGCGCTTCCTCTGAGCCAGCCAGGGACCAGGTTTGTGTTAGCACCTCTCCGTCTTGCAAAGTGGTACCCAGCYGGCCCCAGCCCAAAGCCGCAAGTGCTGCTCCGGTCAAGCCAGGGAGGGTTTGGACCTGCTCGGAAATGAAAGCCGCTGCCTCTTGGGTGATTTTGCTCTGTAAATCTGCCCCAGTGGCTCCCTGTTCTCCATGCTCTGACCCGTCAGGCTCAAACTCTGATGCCTAGAGGTGAAACTAGTGCAGGTGACATGGAGACATCCCCTTCCCTGCATCCCCTGTGGCTCAATGGACCGCTCGGATGCCGTGGGCCTCAGCTTTTTCCATTGCTCTGAATATTGCCTGGTCCCTGGGCTGGTGCAAAGAGCATGGAAAACGCCAGCGAGTCGGACAGTTGCATCTCCATCGCTTTGGCTCCGGTATAAAAGACAACCCCGGGGTTCAAAGCACTGCCAAGCCAGCCCTCTTGACCATACTCCCTGGAAAAGTGATTAAACCTCTCTCTGCCAAGAGCCTGCTTTGGTTCTCGCTGTTGGCTGCTCTCCTTTCGAAGGCCCCTGCCAGGTGGGTTGGTACAAAAAACAGAAATCCCTTCCGAGAAGTGCTGGAAACCACTTGTGTGTGTTCCCCTGCTCTGAACACACGGTGTCTCTCCTCAACTGCGCTGGCTTTGGTTCGACGCTGCTGGCTTCCTTTGACAGCTTTTATTTATACCGGCCCCTCCGCCAGAGCGGCCTCCGTGTGCGTTCCCTCTCGCTGTTGACACAAACGCTGGGAATGTTGTTTTAGGTACCGGCTCCCAAAGCAAGCACAAAAGGGAGGGTTGCTTAGTTTCTTGGCGCCGAATCAAGGAAGGGCTTTTGCTCTGAACCGGGGTTGTTGGGGGCTTTGCTCTCCCCATGCCGTGCGTAAGAGCAGAATTGGCGCCTTCGGTGTTTCTTGTGCGCGGCAAAGCCCCGTCTCCGGCGCAGGCACAAACTCCGCTTGCGTTCAGCCTTCTTTACGCTGTCGGGGAGGGGTGAAGAAGCTGTACCATAAAGGTGAGCCACATCCCGGAGCGATACGTGAGTGAAATGCCCTTCGAACCGCAGGTGGATGGTGCTTGGGAGCAGGGAGGTGCCCGTGAGCAGGTCTCCGCAAGCATTTCCCTGCGGAGTTTCAGCTGGTAGGAGTTGGTCCGGGATCCGAAGGGTGCCGGTAGAGGCTTCGGCACGGGCAGGGCTGTGCTTCCCAGGGAGAAAAATCCTGCTTTTGTCGCAGGGGCTCATCTGTTCACCAAAGCGGAATAAACCGTATCAGCAAACGGCCCCGGGTTTTGCTACTGTAGCTGAGCCTCCGTCTGGAGGCTTCTGCTGACGTGGCGGTGTCCGCTTTGTGCTCCTGGTCCGGGGGGCTCTAGACCGGGATTAAATCCCTGTTACGCTGAGCAGAGGGCAGAGCAAAACAAACCCGGCCTTCACCCAGCGAGCGCTGTGTCGAGCAGCACAATTTCGCAGGCTGCAAAGACCCGGAGCGAGAGCAAACGAGAGGTGAAGAGGGAGCAAAGCACATCCTGGCATCTCAGCTCAACCCTGCGGCTGCCGCGGGTGAACCTGCTTCAGCTGGGGAGGTCTGAGTCGCTTCAGGACTTGCGCACGGGTGCTAAAGGCCGCTTAAATCAGGCCAGTGTCCCTTGCGTGGATTTTCCCCTTGCCCATCGTTTTGGTGACCCGCTTTTGCGTCTCGATGCCGGTGGCTCCTTAGAGGATGGCGCTTCGTGGCCGGGCGGGCGCTCGTCTGCTCCGTCCCACCGCCGTCCTCTCGGCCGCGGGTTCCCCGCGAGTCGCGCCAAAGTAACCCGAACTCCTCTCCCTCTTTCAGCAAAAATACTTCGATTCTGGGGACTACAACATGGCCAAGGCGAAGATGAAGAACAAGCAGCTGCCAAGCGCGGGGCCAGACAAGAACCTGGTGACAGGAGACCACATCCCAACTCCTCAGGATCTCCCCCAGCGAAAATCCTCGCTTGTAACCAGCAAGCTGGCAGGGTAACCTGCTCTCAGAGGCGTTGTCTTTTTTTTTTTTCCCCCCCCCTCCCTATTTTCTTTCTTCTTTTGGTTAAATGGATTGAACTTCACTGTACCATAGGGCTGGGATCACCAGAATCCACATAGTTATTTGAAATATTTACAGCAAACGCGCACCAAAACCGAACAGAAAGCGGGCGGCTTGGGTCCCTAGCCCAGGAACACGCGGGCAGGCTCTTGGCGAATTCGACGGGGCCTTTCCTTTAGCAAGCGCATTTGCCGCCTTAACTTGCGTGCTGTTGGAAACCATCCGCCCGCTGGAAGCGCTGCCTCCTCGCGGGGAAAGCCGAGCGGCCGCGGGAGAAGTAGGGAAACGCTCGGGGGTGTTGCTTGCTCTTTGCTTGGCACCGGCGTGGGAGCGCGGAGCTGTGTCGTGTAACACTCTTCAGGTGCTGGGTGTCTGCAGAGGAGGGATGTGCTGGGGCGGAAGGTGTGATAACGTGGTCTGGAAGTCTAGATAGATGCGTGGGGTAGAGCGCTTTGGAGCGGAGAAATTCGCTGACGTGTGAAGTGTAACTTGGCCGCGTCGCTGGCTCGAGGCGCCGGGGATGCATGCTGGGGTCGCCGCGGGCTGCGGGAGCCGCTCGGAGTTCGAACCCGTCCTCGTGGTCCCGCGCTGCGGCGCTGGCCGCTCGCTCGGCTCCGTCGCAGCCGCGCGGGGCTTCGGGGCGGCTTCGCTCTCCCCCCGGCCCGTCGCGGAGAGGAGAAAAGCACCAGAGCTGGCGAACGCGGGGAAGGGAAGCAAAGAGGAGCATTAAAGCAAACCTGTATTAATAGCGTAATGCATCCAGGGCTTGGATTTCTTTCTTTCTTTCTTTCTTTCTTTTTTTTCCCCCTCTCCTTTTTTCTCTTGCCTTTGCTTTGTTTCAGGCGTGAAAAAAAACAAAACGGGCGGCGCTGCGGCTGGCGGACCGGCGCCGCGTGCACGTACCACCCGCCCTCCCCGCGGCGCGGGCGAAGCGGCTTCCCCCCGGCGCGCGGCGGCAGGCGAAACGGGAGGGTTGCAGGGACGCGATACRGCGTTAGCCCGAGGCGTTTAACAGCCGGGGAAGGTCTCGGCACGCGGGGCGCCGCGCTGCCAGCGACACTAAACCTGGACGCTTTAGATCCAGCTTTTAAAGTGCGTATGGGGAAGGAGGGGGATATATTTTTAGGGAGATGCCGTTAGAAAAACCGAGGAGGGGAGGCAGAGCGATGCYGCGAGGATGCAGCTTTCGTTACGCGCGTTCTCAGGCGAGGACCCGTTGGCACTTCCCTGCTGCTATTTCCAACCRGGAAAGGCGGTGCCACTTCCCGGCAGGGTATTTGCTGCGGGCGCATTCGAACGTTGCGGTTGCCTTCGGGTGGTTCAGGGCGGCCGAGCTGAGCCCTGGCGCGGTCGCTGCACCCCTGTTACGGGCAGGGGATTCGCTTCAAAGCCCGGARCGAGGCGCTGGCTCCGGCCGGCGTTTTTTCTCGCTGTGGAGTGGAAGAGGAGCTGGGGGTTAGCAGGATGCTTCCCAACCGCGGCGGTCCCTGCCCTTCCTGCGCGACCCGGTYGGGTGCGGACGGTGTCTGTATAAACCCCCTCGAGATGTTCTGCTGTCCGTCCCAGCCGCATTGTAAATAGATATGAATCATATATATAAAAATATATATAATTTTTTACATCTTCTTCATCTCGCCTCTCTTCTAGTGTGCTACGCTTTTTTTAAAAGGAAAAAATATATATATGCAGACGTGTTACAGCCCCAGGCCTCCGAGCTGAGCGGGGACGGAGGGGAGCGGACGGCTCCTGAACTGTGTTTTTTTCCCCCAGGATTCAGGAAATGCCGAGTGCGTTTGCCTGGCAGAAGGAAACGCTCCTTACAACAGCGCGTGAGAACCAGCGCGAGCGATTACGTTTAAAAAAAAAAAAAAAAACACAATGACGTAAAAACGAGTGTGAACTCGCCCGAGAGGGACGCCGTGTCCCCGAGCCGGCGTGGGGGGGACAAGCTGGCCGAGGGCACGCGGCGGCCGCCCGTCCCGTCCCCGTTTGCTCCGGCTGCAATACGTGGTTTTTGCGCTGGTTACGGGTCGAGGTGACCCGGCCCTTTCTTCCTCTTCCTCCTCCTCCT
>NW_020450752.1:680085-682626 GCF_003343035.1 Apteryx rowi
CCCCCCCCTCCCCCACGCTGGATCCGCTGCAGAGGCCTCTTTCCTTCCGGGGCCCCGCGGGTCGGGTGCCGTCACGAGGGCCGGGCCGGGACACGGTGTTCCAGCCTCGTGCCAAGTATGTGCCGGGCTGGTGTTTGTGCGCGTACTTCACCGCTTGGCACCGCCGGAGCAAGCTGTGCCGAGCGCTGACCCTGCTGCCAAGAATCTGCTTCCCGACGAGGCCTGGGAGACGCACCTCGGCGCCGGCGTTTCTTCCCGCCGGGCCCCAGAATAAGCCCGGAGGTGCCGGCTCACGTTGTCGCCCCACTTCGGGGAGAAAAGTCCTTTCCCGAGGGGGTTTGCGGGAGCAGGAGCCTCCGAAAGCGCCGGGTGCCGATGGGTCTGTCGCGTTGGCACCTCTCCGGGTGCTTGCGCCTTTTCGCAGCTTCCCTGGGGCGGAAATGGGCCCACGCGAGGGGCTTTGCAGGGCAAGGCTGGTGTTTTTTCCACATATCTGGTGTTTTCTTCCCCACAGTCGATGTTTTCTCCCCCAAATCTTATCCCAACGCACCGGGTTTGCCTGTCCCGGAGGCTCGGCCATCGAGCGAGCAGGTTCCCGCGAGCGCCCAGCAGTCGCTTCGCGCCTCTCCCCGCTCGCGTTTGGCACTGGAGTAAAAAAAACGGAGTTTTTAACCTCATGGCAAGGKTGGCGTGGGAATCCCGGCGGGCGTGAACATCCGACGTATCGCTGTCGTCACGTCGCGGTGACGTCGCGATGCCTCAGCCGGGGCTGACGTCACGTCCCCAGGTGGGAGCCGGGGCTCGGCCACTGCGATTACTTCAGCGGCCTTTGGACAGAGCTGCATTCCTGGCATCACTGGCTGGGCCGCGGCCCCTCTCCCCCGCACCACCGGGATTTTTCCGGTGATCCCGGCCTTTCCCAGCGGCCAGCGCGGAGCAGAGAGCATCCTCCAAGTCCAGGCTGCCGGGGCCACGGCGAGAAACTGCACCGAGGGGTTTCGCTTCGGCGGACAAAGAGGCATTGTGGAAACTTCCTTCCCCCGGTGCTCCCGGCCCCTCCATGCCGGAGGCGGTTGCTCTCGGTTTTGCCACGTTTTCCTGCCGTTTGGTGTTTGATCCGTTCCCGGCGGGGAGGGGAAGGGCAGAGCGGCTCTTTTCACGGTTGCAAGCAGCCCTCCGCGTCCCTAAAAACCTCTCCTCTCGGAGCGCCTCTATCTTCCCATCTCCCCGTGGCTTTTCCCACGTGCTCCCACGTCCTTTGGGGGGTTTTAGGGTTCAGCCGGCCCCGGTGGGTGACGGAGCGGCCTCTTCCCCACGTCGGGGAGAGCGGGCGCGATTTTGCGCCAGCCACGTGTGGGGAGGGAGCGAAGGGCAGCGGGGCGAAGTGCAGGAGGCCTGGCCTCTGCCGGGGATCGCCGCGTGGATCCCTGGAAAGTCCGCAGAGATGGGAAACCGCAAGGGCCGTTGGCAGCGGGATCCCAAAGAGAAACCCCCCCCGCTGCAGCCGGCGTGCGGCTCTGCTCACTAGCAGGATGCTCGGCTCGAAGGCAGCCGGATTTGGGATGCATCGAGGTTAGGGAGCAGGGCGCGAAGCACAGCAGGGGCAGACCAGAACGAGACGGCGCCGCGAATCCCCCAAAACGAGCCAAACCGTATCCCAGCGGGTCGGCGCCTCCCGCTTTTCCCCGGAATGGTGTTTCCCCACGTCTACGTGATGCCGCTCGCCAGGCCGCTCGCTCCGGAGCCGATCAGCTCATTCCGGGTGCACCGGGGCCGGCTCTTTCATGACCTGGAGTGCGGCCAAGGGCCGGGCGGCGCTGACCCACTTTGAGACGTGAAGCCGCAGCTTGCGGCGCCCGCGGATGCCAGCGGATGCGAGTAACAGGGGAACTGCGAGGCAACCCGGCGCTAACTGGAAGAGATGGGGCAGTTCCCCATAAACATCCGGCCAAACAAGCCAAAACCACAGGGGGGGTTAACCGAGACGACGACGACGCGGGTGACGTACCGAGCGGGTGTTAAGGTGACACGGCGCGCTCCGTTTCCAAGCAAACCAGCAGGGCACCGGCCCCCGGCTGTCGAGAAACCGCGGCGCTCGCGAGCCCCCGCGGCTGCAAGAGGGTTCTGGTTTCCCCGCGCGCCGGTGACTCAGCCGAGTGGAAAGTCACAGCCTCGCCTGGAGCCGCCGCCAGCTGTGAAAAAACAGAAGGAAAAAGGGGGTTAAGGGGAAGAGGAATGTGCCCCCCCCACCCCCCGTCGCTCTGACGCTCACGCGGGCCACGAGCGCTACGTGGCCCAGGCTGGGGGGATCATGGTGGGGCCTGGCAGTCCTGGGGGGCCACAACGGGGCCCAGCTGTGCTGGGAAGGAGGGGGGTCCTGGCATTGCTGGGGGGGCCATGGCAGTGCTAAGGGGACCCATCACTGCTGGGGGGTCCTGGCATTGCTGGGGGGGCCATGGCAGTGCTAAGGGGACCCATCACTGCTGGGGGGGCCCAGGCCTTGCTGGGGGGGGGCATAGCAGTGCTAAGGGGACCCATCAC
>NW_020450752.1:684093-693577 GCF_003343035.1 Apteryx rowi
GCCTCGGAGCCCGGCGTCGACGAGCTGCGCCAGGACTCGCTGGAGCTCATCGGCCGCTACCTGCGGGAGGCGGCGGGCGAAGCCGAGCCCGGCGCCAAGAAGCTCTTCCCGGGGCTGCTAGGCGGCCCGGGTAGGCCCGGCGGGGCGGGCGACGGCGTCATGGAGAAGGCGCTGGAGACGCTGCGGCGGGTCGGCAACGGCGTCATGCAGAAGCACGAGCTCGCCTTCCAAGGTGGGCGCCGCCGCCGGGGCTGGGCGAGGCCGGGGGCCGGGCCCGGCCTTCCCTTGGGGCCTGGCCGCCCCCTCGGGGGGGGGGGTTGTGGGGCTTCTGGCCCCGTCTGCCTCCCTCCGGAGGGTCCTGGGGGTGTCGGGGCCTCGCGGAGGGGTGGGCAGGGGGGTTGTGGGCCCCGGGCTTTGGCCTGAGCTTGGCTCCCTTCCCTAAGGAAGGCGCCCTGAGTGTTTGGGGAACCCCCCCAGGCTGCGGAGGGGGTGGGCAGGGGGGTTGTGGGCCCCGGGCCTTGGTCCAGGCCCGGCCCTCCTGCTGAGGCCAGGCCCTCACCCCTTTTGCGGGGGGGGTTGTGGGCCCCAGGCCTTGGTCTGGACCCTCTCCTGGTCCCTGGGTTTTTGGGGGCTGGTCCCCACCCCTCTGGGGGGGGGGCAGGGGGGTTGTGGGCCTTGGGTCTTGGTCTGGTCTGTTCCCCCTCCCTGTGGAGGGCTCTGGGGGGTGTTTGGGGCCTGGTCCCCACCCCTGCGGAAGGGGGACAGGGGGGTTGTGGACCCCACGCCTTTGTCTGGGCCTGGTGCGCGTGTGGGCCTGGCCTGTGTGGGGCCCTCGAGGTGGGTGGGCATTGGCTCGGCCCCATGGGCTGCAGGCAGCTGCGTGGTGGGGACTGGGGGAGGCCTGGGCCTGAGCCAGCTCTTGCAGCTGGAGTGAGGCTGCTGAGCCCCCTGCACCGCGGGGTGGCTGAGCCCCTGCCTGGATTGGTGCTGGGATGGGCTGTGGTTTGGGTCTGGAGGGAGTTAAAGCAGCTGAAGAGCGATTAAAAAATGAAACTGAACTTTGCTCGCTTGGGAGGGGGAAGAACCAGTGGTAACGTGTGCAGAGCAGATAATCTGGTTACAGATTAGCCGCAGTTCCTCCTCGTGTCCTGCTTTGATCAGTATGACCATATGCAAATAACCCCAAGTGTCCAAAGATTAGTTAGCCCAGGAGTTTCGGCTCCTGGTCCCCCTGCCTAGGAAAGGCTGTAGTTTGTTGGGGAGAAGTTCTGCTGAATAACATGGTTGGGTTATAGCTATTTTAGTGTATTACACCCACTTCTGATTAGTCTTAAAATAGCCACAGAAACTTGAACACCAGAGCCTGGCCTTGGATGAGCAGGTGTCTCTCTGCTGATGACTAGAAACTGCAGATTTGAGTGTCCTGGAAACTCAGACTGGAAGTGAGAATGGACTGTTTTGACCTGGTTTTGTGTAACACCCAAATGAACAGTTTTGGGACTAGCTTGAGTGGTGGGAGCCTTCAGGGGATGAACTCCCAGCTTCAGACCTCTTGCTGGGAATGCATTTTGCAAGTTTAGCAGCCGCAAGTACGTGTGGTCTTGAATTGAGAAGCTGCCCAGCACAAAAGGGTAGTGGCTGTATTTCCTCCTTAGCCAGCATATGGCGAAATGCCTTCCTCTTCAGAGGAGGATATTCCAGTTCTTAAATTCTTTCTCACATGCCTAATTATGCTGCTGTGAAAAATTGTGGGCTTAATTACACAAAGCTGCGTGTGCAATGTGGAAAAAGCCCTGCTTGAGAAGAGCATTCAGGTCAATGCTAATATGTGAGGCTGCTTTAAAGTTAGTTAACTTTGTGTATGCAGAAAAGGAACTGGCTTTAGGAAAGCTTCCTGTTGGTTTGAGCAATGCCTTTCGGTTTCATAAAGGCTTGTCTTGTTTGCTTATTCATGAGGGGCCACTGTAGGTCAAACTGGGGAGCCTTGTTGTTCCAGTCACTAAAAGCAGATTAATAAAATAGTGGGACATCTGCTTTGCGGTGGGTACTTGTCTTTTATCTTGGCTCAGGGCGAGCGCAGGCTTGTGCCATGCTATGAGCTGACTCTTGTGTTGTCCTTGTGACCTGGTGGGGCTTTAAAGCCTGGGTGAGACATGGAGGTGTGGTGTGTGCAAAGATGGCAGCTGTAACCGAGATGGGGAGGAAGGAACTAGAAGTGGGTTAGTGGCTGTTTTGCCTTGCAGGGGTGAGTGTATGCAGCAGAGCCCTTCAAAAAAGTGTGCAGCCACTTGCTCTTTCTCTAATAGTTTGCAGTGACTTTGTTAAGGCTTTGGGGCTTCGTGTGGAAGCTGTACCTTCTCACGGGGGACAATGTGTACTTCCTAACTGGTTCTGGAGCAGGTATTTCAGAGGATATAGTAGAAGGTAGGAAGTGCCTGTGGGTTTTCCAGTATGGTGGGACTCAAAAGGGGAACTCGCTCCAGTGTGTGCTTGTTTCTAAAATGAGTATCTCTTACAGGAATGCTGCGGAAGCTGGAAATCAAGAAGGAGGAAGACCTGCAGTCAGTGTGTGAGGTGGCAGCCCATGTTTTCAGTGATGGAGTAACAAACTGGGGCAGAGTTGTGACACTCATCTCATTTGGTGCCTTTGTTGCAAAACACCTGAAAAGCATAAACCAGGAGAAGTGCATCAGTTCATTAGCAAGGATCATCACAGATGCTCTTGTCTCATCTAAACGAGAGTGGCTGATGAGCCAAGGAGGCTGGGTGAGTCACTGCCTGTCCTGAACAGTACATTCCTTTTATAACAATTCAATATTTTCCTATTTCCGTGACCAAACTGGAGACAACCATGTGTCAGTGGAGCACAGAGGATGAGTCACGGCTCCAGTTAAAACCACTGTCTGAAATGCCTAGCCAGAGCTGTGGCATTTCAGTAGCTCCCTGTGTTGAACTGCTTTGAGCAGGCTTGACCTAGAGACTTGCCTGCTCCCTGGCAAAGTGAGGAGGTAGCAATATTCCCAAAGTAAAGATGGGAGAGCCAGATCGTGGGTGTACTGAGCTGGGTGAAGCTGACCACAGCCACTTTGGTACTGGCTCCCCATTTCTGCCTCTGCTAGGTGGGCTCAGAGTGGACTGGCTCCTGTCACGAGCCTGTCGGAGCACGATTAGCGTTGCTGCTAGGCAGACTGTATCCGAGTCTGCTTGGAGGGGGGAGTTCCTCGCTTCAGGAAAGCGAAAAGGCTTTCATGTGGTCCTGCTGAAGAAATGTGGCTGGCAGGAAGAATGACTCTCCTTCTTTTTCCTAGGAGGGCTTTGTTGACTTCTTCCGAGTAGAGGACCTAGAAGGAAGCATCCGGAATGTACTGATGGCTTTTGCAGGAGTTGCTGGACTGGGAGCAAGCTTGGCCTACATGATACGGTGAGCCATGGCGTGCTGTAGAATGACAAAACTCTAAGCAGGCTGGCTCTGTTTGGAGCTAGTAAGCTGATCACTTCCTCCTGTGAGTACTTATGAAGCTGTGCTTGAGTGACCCAAGGAGAACATCTAGGCATCCCCTGAGCAATTCTTTCCTAAGAAAGAAGGTGTGATCCAGTCAGATTGTGGGTACCAACGAGGATTTATTGCTTTGGGAACAGAAATGAAGAATCCATGTTCTGCTTCCTTCAAGAGCATCACGAAAGAAAGCTAAAGTGGACTGCTTCAAAGTTTTATCCCTGAGGGAACAGATCTGCTTAGCAAGCCAGTGAGCACCAGCAGCTTTTGTCCTGGACTGAAGCCTCCTAGGTTTGGCATGGTGGCTGCGTGTGGAGTGGATGTTTCAGAGTTGTGATTGTAGGTTTCTGGAAATAGCGTCTTCTGCTGCCATTGTCCTGCCTAAACTTGTGGCTTTTTCTTTTTACTGGAATAGAAGCATTAAATGCCAGGTGTTCTGCAGACCTGTGGCTATTCCCAGGTGTGCTAGTGAGCAGATGTTAAACCGTTGCTGACTCTGCATACATTCCATCCTCAGTCGGGGGTAGAGCTGAGCTGAAGGTTGAGATGTGACCCACTGCCAGGACGGCAGGACCCGGAGCCTGCGGAAAGGCTCGGCCCTGCTGTCGGCTGTCTCAGTAGCCTGTGTAAATTGTCCCCTCTCTTCCAGCAGGGCTTTTTTAACCAGGTCACTGAACAGACCCGGGTTAGAGCAGTCAGACAAACAATTGCGACAGCCATCAGCACTCAGGGGTGCAAACCTCTGGGGAGGGGCGAAGGGGGAAGCAGGGAGGGGTGGGTTGGGGGTGGTAACCACAGCCAGCTGCAGCTGATCCAGGTTAGTTTGTCTGACTGATCTTGGCTACACTGATGTGACTCGCCAACACATGCAGTTTAAAAATAGGGAGTACATTTGTAAGTATGTAAAACTTTACGTGGGGTGGGGAGGCTGTAAAGAGAACCTTGTAAATATCTATAAATCTGTAGAATATGTACATTTTTTACAGAGATAAAGATGCAAAAAGGGGGCTTTTGAATGTGGCGGAAATCACCTGCGGGTGTGCCATACTTCATTCCCGATGCGAAGCAGTAGCATTTTTGTGGCAAAGCCTTCTCCTGCCTTGACTTCAAGCAAGCCTTTCTCTAATGTACTCTAGCAAAATTGCCAAGGAAGTGTAGCAAGGATCAGTGGCCTGGTGGAATTTTATTGTGCCCGTGGCTTGCTGGCAACAGTTCTTGTTTTCTGTTTGTTTTTAATCTTTTTGGTTATTCTAGCTCTTCTAGTGGGTGGGGATTGTGGAAGTTGGTATCAGTTACTTCCTTTTCTTCGCTTTATTTTGATCCTTTAAGACATGAATCAAATGAAGCTAATATTTGAATGTAAACATTCTGGAGCAGAATAAAACTGCTTGGATTGGATCTGCAGTTAGTACGAGTCCGTCAATGCCATATGCTGAGTTCAATCCTCCAGTGCCTAGTTGGAAGTGTTACTTCTAGGTGGACTTGCAGTGTTCTGCTATTTTGTGCACTCAAACTGAGGGAATCAGTTGGTTTTTATTTTATTTTTTTTTTGTGGAAGCCTTCTCCTGTGAAATCAGGTCCCAGCATGACTAGAAACATACATCCTCACTGTACTTGATCTCCAGACTGAATGATGCCTAATGTAAACTCAAGYGGAGAGCTTAAAGATGGTGCTATTGTCAGGCCTGCTTGTTTTCCAAACAAGCACTTAGTTTTGTCAATAAATGTCTTTGTTCTCAATCCTCCAGTATAAAACTCACTATTTCCTGTAACTAGATGCTGATGCACTAAATGGTCCTGCTCTGCCTTGCTCGTACTTCCTCTGGTGTAGGCCTGCACGGTTAGCATGAACTGTCCTGGGGTGCTCTGTAGCCTGTTGGTTATTCAAAAGCTTGTGGGCTGTGGACAACTGCTCGAGGTGTCTTCTCTCGCCCCTCAGCGTGCTCTGATGCTGCTCCATGCCGAGAAGCTGTTCTGCTTTAAGCTGTGCCCTTGCGTGGGTGGGGAGGTCTGAGACAACTTCTGCTGATCAGTGCAGCATATGCAAACTCTCCCAAGCTGCCCTGCGAGGCGCTGCGGGTTTCTAGATACCCGCTGTGCTCTGCCACAGCTTGTCCCMCCCCGGCGCTTCGGAGTCGGCGAGCCTGGCGGACCTCAGCCTGAAGCAGAGAGGAGCGGCTTCCCCGGGTTGTGCTGACAGCTCCGTGGCAAACCACGCTCCTCGCGCCTGCTGAGAGCYGCCTCGGAGGCTGCACCCAGCCCCTTCAAAGGCAGAGGACCTTGTTGGTGTCGCAACTGTGCAGCCTGGGTGGCTTTAATCTCTAGCCTGGCTGGGTTTAGTCTTGCTYGCCTTGTTTGTTCTGGGGGCTGCCRTCTCGCCGCTGAGCCCGCCTGTTGCAAGGGCGTATGCTGTAACTGGCTCTGTGTACAGCTCCCCACCAAAACAAACCATGCAGGCTCATTAAGTAGCTATATTTAAACAGCCCAGCCTGGCTTAGCAGGAGCTTGCTCACCAGCTAGGTGAACAGTTGTGTGGCTCACTGGAATACCACCTTGTCATTGCCAAAAAGCAGCCTCCTTCCAGCAAGGAGAGTGCAAATCCCTTATTCTAGAGCAGGCAGCTAGTGTCTCGGGTGAGGTACGGTGCGCTTGGCACCCCTGCTCCCCCAAAACAGCTGGGCTCCAGCTGCTCCGTCAGCCCTGCAATGCCTGAGTTTCGATTCCCGCAGGAAGCGAGCAGTGAATCAGYCCTGCGCTGTGGGCCGAAGGGCAAGGTTAGCTCTGGGCGCAGCTATGCAAAGACTAAGTTTGGGTGGTGTCTGATTCAGCCTCTTGGAAACTTCCGTCATTTTTCTGGGAAGGAAGGCGCTGCTCTGTGCAGGCGGCTGGGCTTGACAGCTGGTCGGGAACGCCCCAGCTGGCTCGGGCATAAGCTTGAGAGCAGCAGTTGCCTGTTTTTGGAAGAAAAACTCTCCAAGTTCCTCTCTAAGCACAGCGGAGACAGAATGCTTCACTTAACAYGAAACTCATCAGTCCTAAACTGCAGCGGTGGCTGAAAGCAGTCAGGCGGCCTCACCCTGCGGGATGCGGAGTCTTGCTGAAGATTGGGCGAGATAGGGATGAAGTGACCGCTTCCTGCAGCTCGCCTCTTAAGGCGCTGCGGAAAACAAGCTGACAGCTCCAGCACGCCATGGAGCAATTGCCTCGGCATTTTTTTCTTGCTGCGTCTTCCTTTTCAGGCTATTTTCGGCCTGCTCTCGCTATTCAATATCTCGGAGCCCGGTGAGGCCCTCATGCAAAGCTGGGCCTTTGCCATGGAAATATGCAAACAGCTTCGCAGAGCGATTTCCCCCTCCGCTGCGGGGCTGCTCTGTTTCTAGGTGCTGGGCGTAAAGGGTGTCAGTTGTTTTTGCTTCCTGGTAACCGTATCTGCTGCAAAGTCGGTCTGATAAAGATTGTCTCCGAGCTGATAAGGAGGAGCTTCCTGTTCCTCTTGAATAAGGGCTTTTTGGAGTTTAAAAAAAAAACATTGCAAGGCTTTGAATTCTTGGAAGTGCTGGTGTAAATAAAGGGGGAAGTTAAAGCACCCTTTATAGACTCCTGGTGTTGGATGGTTGTGATCCTGGAGCTGCTGCTCTTTTTTTTTTTGGGGGGGGGGGGGCGATTGCTTCTCCTGGCTGCCCTTGGCTTCATCTGTCTTGTCTCCGGGACCTTTGGGAGCTGAATGTGCTGAATGTGCTGCACAGCAGCCCCTTGACAAGGGTTTTCCCCACGGAGGGGAGGCAAAAAGGTTGCAAAAGCAGCACTGTCCCCTTTCCCCACAGCAGCCTCCAGCCAAGCACCCCCTCTTTGTTTTTATCCTCTCCCCTGTCCCCGTTTCTCCCTTGGGATCCTTCTCGCCAGTGTTTGGGCTTAGATTCACAGTGCATTTATGGGGAACCGCTGCGGTGAGCTTCAGGCGGCTGCGTGGGCTGCAGAAACGAAGCTCTGCTGCTTCCTCTTCTGCAAAAAGCTGCGAGCGGGGCCTTGAGCCCGCTCGCGAGAGCCTGCGGCCTCGTTCCCTCTGCCGGGGCCGTCGCGCCTCGCTGCCTCCACGCGAGGTTTCGCAGCGGGGGGGGAAAACCGATGCGGTGGCGGAGAGGATGTTTAAAGTTCACATTCTCGGGGCTGCGAGGGGGCTGCATGCAAATGCCCAAAATCCCCTGGCGGGTTTTGCAAAGCTTCGGCGTGTAACCCCGCTCGTCTCAGCCTCCCGCTGCCTGGAGGCGGGTTAAACCTTTGCTCCTGGGGCTGTGGCACTCGGGTGGCTTTGAACAGGGAGCTCGGGGCCTTTCCCAGTGCGTCGCGGGCCCAACCCTGGGAGGGAGGAGGAGGGGAATTTTTCTTCTGAGCTATTATGCAAGCAGAAGGCTGGAAAAAAAAACCCTAATTCCTGCCATTTTTGGCTCTGTCACGGCAGCCCCGCTCCGGGGGCCGCGAGGCAGCTCTGCAAACACGAGCGAGGGCTGCGATAACGCGGTCGCTTGGAAACGGCCGCAGAAATGAGATGGAAATGACCTTTTCTTTCATGGAAGCCAGCAGCTTCCCCATCCCAGCCCTGCTTCCAGCCGAGTCGCAATGGTTCCCTGCCCGGCTCCTCCGCGCCCCTYGGGTGGGATCCCGCAACGCTCGCCGCCCCGCGCCGGGGCTCCGGCCRTGGCTGCCGCCCTTTGAACCCGCCAGCCGGGCGGCAAGCGCTTGAAAGCGGCCCCATCTGCTCGCGCCATAGCTTTCGGCTGAGATCATGGCTCGGCGCTTCCTGTAACGGGAGCCCCCGTGCGCTGCCGCTTTCCAGGGCCCAGAGGGCTCTTTTTTTCCGCCCGCCTTCCCGCAAATCCCCTTATTCCAGCTCGCGGAGCTCGGAGCTTCCCCCGAAATGGTGCAAATCGAGTCCCCTGAATGGTGCCGATTCCCCCCAATCGCTGCCTGTGCTGGGTGTTTTCGCACTGGCCCTGGCCAAGGAGGATTCCTGCGCCACGGCTCCGACCGGGCCCCGGGCAAGCTGCCTCCCACCTCGCCGCCTTTCTCCGACGTGTAATTATGGCGCTGGGTTGTTCCGGGCTGCTTTCCCCCCCCCCCCCCGGGTTAATTCCTTTCCTCCCTTGGGGGAAAGGGATGAAGGTGGCCGGAAGGTCTCGGAGGTGCTCAGCCCCATCCCAAAAACGGATGTAGCAAAGCACAGTGGTTTCCCCTTGGAAAAACCCCCCCGTGGGGTTCGAGCCTGGGGAGCAAGGGGGCTCCCGGACGCCTGGCCCCCCCCCCTCCCACGCCCCATCCCGGGGCTTGACTCGCAGCCCCGACCTCCTCGTGTCTTGCAGGTCCCCGGCGCGGAGCCCGGGCGCGAGGCGATGCCGGCGGGTCCCCGAGGAGCAGGTGAGCYGGGAGCAGCGGCCCGCGGGCGGGCGGCATTCCGGGAAGCGCGCGGCCCCCGCCCCGCGAGATAACCAGCCCCCGCGCTTATCGCTCCGGCCACGTGTGCCGGCACGTGGGGCTGGGCCGAAACGACCCGGGTGGGGGGGGAACCAGGGTGCCGCCCCTGCCGGGTGCCTCGAGCGGCCAGTGGGTGCTGCCGGTGGGTGCTGCCGGCGGCGGGTGCCCCGGCGCGGGGCGCGTGAGTAATCCAGCCCCGGAACTTTTCACCGACACAAATATTTGGTTGTCAGCAGCAGCAGTGGGGGCAGGAAGGGGGGTGGGGGGGGCAGAAAAGCAGGAAGCAGCCGAGCGGTTTGACGCACTGCTGTCACGAGCCCGCCAGGCCTCAGCTCCCCCTGCTGCCGCGCACCATGGGGCTGGGAGGGCTGCTGGAGGGGGGGGGGTGTGAAGAGGAGGAGGAGGGAGGAAGGCAGTCCCTGGGTGTTCCACCCCCTCCGGCTCTCCCCGTGCCGTGGGGGACTGTCCCCAGGGCCCTGCGGCTCCAAACAGCTCCGGGAAGGATGTGCATCCGCCTTT
>NW_020450752.1:694722-696072 GCF_003343035.1 Apteryx rowi
AGGGGAGCATATGGAGGGTGTTTACAGGGGAGTATAGAAAGTGAATGGTATATAAGGGATTTATAGGGTCTATAGGGTGTGGGGGATATAGGGGATGTTTATGGGGGTGTAGAGGTATGCATGGGATATGAGGGGGTTATAGAAGGTAAAGAGTATGTATATGAGATATAAGGGGTGTTTATAGGTGGTATAGGGTCTGTGTATGGGGTATATGGGCTGTTTATAAGCAGGTATAAGGGTGTGTATGGGATATGAGGGGGTTATAGGGGGTATAAGGTGTGTATGGGGGTGTCTATGGGAGTATAGGGTGTGTATGGAATATGGAGGGTGTTTATGGGGGTACAGGGTGTGTGTATGGGATACAGGGGATGTTTATAGGCTGTGTATAGGATATGGAGGGCTTTGGAGCATATGGGATATGAGGGATTATAGGGGTATAGGGTGTGTATATGGGATACAGGGGGTATTTATAGGGGTCTGGGGGTGTGTATGGGATACTGGGGGGTGTTATAAGGGGTACAGGGTTTTGCATGGGATATGGGGGGTTATAGAGCATATAGGGAGTGTGTATGGGCCATAGGGTGTGCACAAGGAGGTAGGGACATGTACGGGCCGGAGGCGTGTGCGTAGGGGGTGCCACGGCCCTATAGAGCGCGCGCGGGGCCTCTTTATAGGGCTGCAGGCTGTGTGCATGCCGTACAGCAGGCGTGCAGGGGGAGCTATAAGGGGTGCGCACGTATGTGCGGTGTAGCGTGTGTAAATAAATCGCTATACGTGCTACAGGGCGTGTGTGCGTGTGGTTTTATATCGGCGACACAGGGTGTGCATGCGGTGCAGGGTGTGTGCGTATATATAYACACACACGAGCTATATATATATATGTATATATGCACGTATACACGTGCATATAGTTATTACCACGGGGCTGGGTGGGGGGATAGGGGTCGGGTGCAGGAGGTCCAGGCTGCGTATAGGGGGCTGGCGGGGCTGCAGCCCCCCGGCGTGGGGCGGCGTGGGGCAGTATGGGGCCGGCGTGGGGCAGTATGGGGCCGGCGGCACCCAGCCCGGGCTGCGAAGGGGGCGGCGGGAAAGCGGACGAGGGCGGCCAGACCCGCGAAACCATCTTTAATAAAAAATAAATTAGATTTGCCCGGAGGGGCGAAGCGAAGCCCCCCCCCCCGCTCCCATGGGCCATAAACATTTATATACCCGGGAAGGGGGGGGGGAAAAAGGGAGAAAACACCCAATTTTCCATAACACCCCCCCCCATGGCATCGGCCACCGTCGGGGCCGAGCTGGCTTTCGGTGGGGTCCCCCCCGCTGCCGTGGCCGTTCGGGTCGCCCCCGCTG
>NW_020450752.1:699592-700690 GCF_003343035.1 Apteryx rowi
GGTCCTGCACCACCCTGGGGTGCTCAGCCCTGCCGGTGCTTGGTCCCAGTACTGCTGCCTGGTACCAGTGCCCAGTGGCAGTGCTGGTACTGGTGCTCAGTGCCCGGAGCTGGTGCCCAGTGCTGCTACCCGGTACCAGTACTGGTGCCCAGTGCCTGGTGCCAGTACCAATGCTCCAGTGCCCAGGCTGCAGCCTGGTGCCAGCACCGGTGTCCAGTGCTCAGTGCCAGTACTGGTGCCCTGTACCCAGTGCCACTACTGGTGCCTAGTGCCACTACTGGTGGCCAGTACCCGGTGCCAGTACTGGTGGCTGATGTTAGTACTGGTGGCCAGTGCCAGTACTGGTGCCCAGTGCCCAGGCTGGTGCCCAGGGCCAGTATCAGTGCCCAATGCCTGTACTGGTGCCCAGTGCCCAGACTGGTGCCCAGTGCCCAGACTGGTGTTCAGTGCCCTGGCTGGTGCCCAGGGCCAGTATCAGCACCCAATGCCTGTACTGGTGCCCAGTGCCCAGACTGGTGCCCAGACTGGTGCTCAGTGCCTGGGCTGGTGCCCAGGGCCAGTATCAGTGCCCAATGCCTGTACTGGTGCCCAGTGCCACTACTGGTGCTCAGTGCCACTACTGGTGCCCAGTGCCCAGACTGGTGCTCAGTGCCCGGGCTGGTGCCCAGGGCCGGTATCAGCGCCCAACGCCAGTACTGGTGCCCAGCGCCCAGGCCGGTGGCGGTGGCGGTGGCAGTGGCCGCGGCGGTGGCGGGGCGGCTGCGTACCGCGCTCCAGTTGCTGTGCACCTCCCAGCGGCTGCAGGCGCGGAGCTGGCAGGGCCGGGTGGCAGCGGGCCGGGGCAGCGGGGCGCAGCGCTGCGGGTGCACCAGGGTGCTGCGGTCGGCGAAGGCCTGGCGGCACTGCAGCGGGCGGTGCTGCGCGCCCGGCCCGCACGAGCGGCTGCAGGGCGACCACTCGCCCGCGTCCCAGCTGCCGAGAGAGGAGCCGGGCTGCGCGGGGGGCACGGCTGCGCCGGGGGGGACAGATGTGCTGCGGGGGACAGATGTGCTGTGGGGGACAGCTGGGCTGGGGACACAGCTGGGCTGGGGGACGTGG
>NW_020450753.1:0-120511 GCF_003343035.1 Apteryx rowi
AGAAAAGAAGACTGAGAGGCAATCTTATCAATGCATACAAATATCTTAAGGGAGGGTGTTGAGAGGATGGAGCCAGACTCTTTTCAGTGGTGCCCAGCGACAGGATGCGAGGCAACAGGCACAAACTGAAACACAGACACTTCCACCTGAACATGAGGAAATACTTTTTCACTGTGAGGGTGTCAGAGCACTGGACCAGGTTGCCCAGAGAGGTTGTGGAGTCTCCTTCTCTGGAGATATTCAAAACCCACCTGGATGCAATCCTGTGCAACATGCTCTAGGTGACCCTGCCTGAGCAGGGGAGTTGGACTAGATGATCTCCAGAGGTCCCTTCCAACCTCAACTGTTCTGTGATTCTGTGACTTGCATATTGTYTATACCAATCAATATGACATTACAATATTTGATACAATTATTTATCAATGATATATTATTGGTAAGTAATTTCATTTCATGAAAGGCTTGAGTGATACACACTGTTTTCTGAAACTGGTATGAATATCACATATGAAGAGCCTTTAGAATTTCTGAAGTKTTCTAACACTATATATTACATACACACATGTATATGAGTTTTAGAAATACCACAACATACTTATATTTGTTACTTGGTAAAATTAGTTGTCTATTAAATGTATAATATTCAGATCTATTTTTTCATGACTGTGCTGGGCCTTATAATAGTTTTCCCACAGAATAAACAGTGTATTTTAATTACATTAATGATTTTTTTCGTTTGTGCTAAGGATATATATAGAATGTATATACAATCTACATATGCATGAAAAATGTTTTGGTTCTGTTAATCTATTTTTATCTTCTGTTGTCTATTACTGATTGTTTTTGTTTATTTTTCAGCACACCATCTTGTTTTAGGAATTGCAGCGCAGTATGAATTCCCTAGCTTTCTCCAATTATCAACCCAGCATTGCTCTGTCAATAGGGGAGGCTGTTGAATTCAAGATTAATAAACCAAAGCCTGCTTCAAATGCTGCAGGTAGGTTATTTTTAATTAAATGTAGAAAGAGCCAAATTTATGCCACTTATGTATTCAGTCAGAATGTGCACTTTAGAAAATCAATGTTCTGATCAAAAATATTTTGCAAATTAGGGCAGTAACTTGCACGGCCTCTCATGCCAGCATGACTTGCATGCCAGCTCACACACTGGTTCATATTGGGAAAGAATGGTCACCACTGGTCTGCTCATTTTCTAATAATAATCACATTAAGTAATGTTAAGTGATGGTGTTCAGATAAAAATGAGGCACAAGTTGTCTTGTGCTGTTCAGGTGATTTGCACTGAACTCCAAATCCTAATGCTGGAGCAGGCAGCTCTAATGCTGTTTTGTTGGAGAGGAGGTGCACAAAATCAGCTCTTTTCATCTTTGTACTTCTCATGGGCTGCAAAGGGGGTCAGGATAGGGCAAAGGTTTGTCACTGGGATTTCAGATGCCAGGTGTGTCATTGGGTTTCAGGTGCCTTGGAAACTTCTGAGTGCCATCATAACTCTTTACAGCAGTTAACAGCTCTGTTACAAACAGGAACAGGACAAAACTAAATTATGCCTCATGACTAATCCAGACCATATGGGGCCAACTAGAAGTTATAAAAACTTGATTGATTTGAAAGATTGATTCAAAGAGCTTTCCCCCAACCCTGAAATTATACATTCTTCAAAAAGCAGATGCCYTTTCTGCTAGTTATGGCACAGACCAAATGACCAAACATTTTATGCAGTTACTGCAGAGACTAAGATACCTCTGAAGGAAAGACAGGTATCTCCCTTTACAGAGACCAACACAGGCAGCCTAAATTAGCAACTGATTTCTGTCTATTGACTGTGCAAGGAGCCTAAGCACCTCCAGAAACGCTAATAGAAAACAGGATAAAGAAAGAAGGAATGTTAGGTACTACAAGGTTGTGTCCAAACAGTCCTGTTTAATTCAGGGCTTCTGAATGATGGTCCATTCCTGGAGAGTGTTTTGTGTTTACATACAAGGTGAACTTAGCTCAGATTGGAGAGGTACAGAGGGAGACCCCCCCACCCATCAAGCACATGCCCCTAGCCCCAAGGAATATGGCAAATTAGAGCCGGTCCTGTTCTGTTGAAGTTGGGCTACCGCACAGGCAGGAACRCGTGAACTGTGGGTTCAGGCAAGAGATGGGGAGCCTAACTCCGACTTAGCCGCTGGGACACTCTGCTCTGGTGGCTGAGCTGTGCTTGTTTGCTCCCTGGGTTACTTCTGTTTTTATCCAAAAARTGCAGAGTCCCCAGATGAAGGGAAAGACCCTAAGGTGCTGAGCACAGCGTCTTCCAGCTGCATGCCCACATGGTCCATCTGCAGCCACCTTTTTAGGCTTCTCTGAGGAGCAAGGCACAGCATGGATGTAATAGCAGCAGTGTCCCAGAGCTGGGCACTTGCCCCACTCTCTGGGTCAAGGCAACCCTGCAGGAGCCAGGAGCTTTGGTGCCTGCAGCTCTCTGCACTCCAAAATCAGGGCACCTACTGATCTCTACCGACTTTAGACAAGCTGGTGGTTGAGAGTACACTTTCCACATTGTGTTCATGCACASAGGCAACAAGGCTTCACCCGGAGTCCCAGTTTAACTGATCTCAATATGGGTACRTTTTTTATACTCAGTGAGGATCCTGGTCTCCTAAATTGGAATATAATCCTTACCAGGACTTCGAACAAAGATTGGACAGGACAAAGTTTCAACTAACAAAGTAGCATTACTACCTACAGGTTTTGCACTTAAACCATTACAACAGCAGTAAAAAAACATGATTTGCAAACTCAGCTCTAATTTTCAGGCTAGTTATGGTTGTCAAGAATTCAGGACAGCAAATTCAGGATTCTGACTTGATCATTTAAAAATGTGACTGACCACAAATTTCACATGGATTTGTATCATCCAGACTCATCCTTAAGACTTGGGAGCATGTGAAAGTAAGATTTGGTGTCTGACTGATTTTAGTTATGTATAACATAAGTTATTGTTGCTAATCTCAGTAAGTATTAACACTAATTTTCTACTCTAACATACTTATAGAGCTTATATAGAGAAAATGCAGTGATCAGTTCTCTTCTAGAAATCTCAGAACAAATATTTAATGTTAGGGAGCAGGCGAAACTGGTTTTAAATCAACCCACCACTAGTGATTATTTCTATGTATTTGTTTACTACAAAGAAACCCTTCAATAGAAACGGTTCTGAATAAGTAGGCTTACAAAAAGACTTCCCCTAATATTCTATAACTTAAATTTCAGTTCACTACTTATTCTATGTATCTCAAATCTTTGACTATTCAAAGGAAAGTCTGATTTGACTTTGGTATGACTTCCATCCTTAGTAATGAAGAGTGTAAGTAAGTGTGATATACTGTCAAACCACTTTGCCATGCTAGTGGTGCTTACCACATGAGTACAGCAAGCGTGAAGAGTAACCACAATGCCAATGGCTGAGGGTTTTTTAAGCAACTGATGCTGGGAGATGAGATTAATAGGCAGGTGTTTGTGACAAAGCAATGTGAAGCACAATCTTCACTGATACATCAACAAAAACTGAGTAACTGACTCTTTCTGGACTTCTGTCCTTCAGCAACACCAAAGGAAAACTGCTTTGAGAGCTGGGCATTTTAAATATGAAATCACTTGATTGGGATAGTTTCCTTAGAAAAAGCACCATTTTGCTTTTTCACATGGGAGAAATCCCATAATGACCCTATGCTTGGGAGAGCTACCAGTCAATATCCACAAATCCATTTCATTACTCTTCTATTTAATCCACAAAATTCTCCTTCACAGTGACACCCACAAAAAAAGTCCCTAGACAACAGTTAGTCTGCTGACATGCTGTAGCTACTGCCTATTCAGCTGACTAATATCTTTTCCTATTCCTTTCTACTCCCCTGCTTGCCTCCATCCATGTGCTGTTTCTTCAATGTAAGTGCTTCGTAAGTCCAACTCCATGATTGTGCTCTTTGGCACTGTTTGCAGTAAATATAAAAGTAAAGATCAATAGTTCACTCCCCCTGCCATTACAAGAATTTACTTCCTGTGCTGCCCTATTTGGTTACATTTAGAGCAAAAGCACCAGTCCAAATTACAATACTTTGACAACTTCAGGTATTAGATTGCACACTCCACACCCCAGGTGAATCAATATAGCCTCCCAAAAATACAGCGAACTCACATTTTGCTAATTTTAATACGGAGGATAGAGTACATGTTGTCTCACATTACTGCATGTACTCTTTTACCTAGGGTGTAATGCAAGTTCACATCCTAAATTATCCACAGTCAGAGGAAACACAGAAAAGTATTGCAGAGCTCATGAGAGGACTGTTTCTGTAGCACCATTTGGGACACTGTAATATCTGAGACATCCAGGCAGGGCTGGCAGATGTGGCACACCATATACAGGAGGCCTGTAGGCTTCTCAGGTAGCAGCTAGTGGCCAGGTGGGATATCTAAGGGAGCTAGACTCCTAAGTTCAGACAACTGAACTGTATCCATCATAACAAAAAGTGTACTTCAGCCACTGTAACACTGGCCTTATTACCTCGACCCGTTAACCTGATTTGGGTTACATTCCATCTTGATGGTGACTCTGGCTGGGGGCTGCGATAACCAGTCTTGCTGGGGAACACGTGGACTCATCTTTGACGTCTGCCCATATTCACTGGAAGAGGAGGCGGTCATCTCTGTCTTCGCAAGGTGGGGCGATCCGTAAGCGCACTCGAACAAAGACTGGTCTTCACTCACCACTGATAACGCTTCCTGAAAACCAGAGAAGAGGAGTCAGCATGACAGTGTTTCAGAGCAGATATTATAATACCCCACAGGAAAAAGGGTTGCTCATCTCATGACAAGATGTACAGCTGGCTGCTTATTTAAATGATTATCATTTTTTAGGCGTGCTGCTTGTCCACAGGGGTGAGGACTCAGGTGCCAGGCCCACTGTCATCTCATAGAGACAACATCTCCCTTGAAGTACTGACCTGGTGAGACATTTCCTGCTAACAGCTAAAAAGATGCACACAGATGCCCTATTAAACACTTAGGAAAAATGGTTGAGAACTAACAGTGAGAAAAGCGCAGGAAGGGAAGTGAAGCTCAAGCCTTTTGCTTCCAAGATATGGATGCTGAGGGCCAGATCTGGGTGTAAACTGCCATAGCTGCATTAATTTTTCCTTCAAGAAATGATTAAAAGTCGGACTTTGCTGACTCACTGGGAGTTTCTCTTCCTTCCTTTAGGATTAAGGCCAATCCCTTTCTGGACAAGGAGCTGAGATACAGCTGGGTGTAACCTCTGAACCAGGGATCCTGCTCTTTCTGTGAGCAGCAGCAAAGGCAGATCAGCCCAGGATTTGCTGTTGGCACTGGTGGAGGTACTAACTGGCTCCTGGGCTGGACACTGCTCCTCAGCACACACCCCGAGAAGACACTGTGCCAACCAGCCATCTCTCTTTCTCAGAACAACGCTTCCTGGTGTACTGGCTAGACATCCCACTCTGCTGCTGTGTGGGAAGGACTACCCCAGGCCCTCTTCCCTTGCTGTGGTGACAATGTGGTTGCTGCACCTTTCCGGCCCCAACCATTCGGGGTGGCAGAGTTCAAAAGATGCGTCAGTTGTGAGGCCGCTGCAGTTGCAGCCAGCCAGAGATCAGACACAAGAATGAAGTAGTCATTGGGGAAGACAATCCTCCTTCCTCATCATGAGAGACKGGTATGGATTGGTATAGACTTCTTCCTGGTGTTATCTGGAGCCAAGTCGTGGGAGAAGATGACTTCCTGGCAAGACTTTGGGTGCCCACCTGGTCCACCAGAAAGCAGAGGGAAGGGCTGAAGCTTGTGAAGGGATCCATACTACCTAACCTTACGTGTCTAATTTGGGTACACTTGCCAGTGGGGTCCATGGCCACGTGAGCTGGTCTCCGTTAGGGCTCCTGCCTTCTCTTTGGCTCCCAGAACTGGGCAACCATGTGGATAGCAGGGCTGGGGAGCTGGTCTGCCAAAACCCAGCCCTCCAAAGAAAAAACCCTTTCTCCATCTGCAGGTGCTCTGTAACTTTGTAAATTGATAGTAACCCAACGCAGGACTACCTCCCCCCAGCTTTGCCCTGACATGGATAAAACGGGGGGCAGCCCAGCACCTCCCCCCGGCAGGGCTGCTTCAGCCTGCTGCGGAGCAAGCCGCATTGCCAAACGGAGGAGGTTTGGCTGAAGCTGCGGCATGCTGAGGCATTGCAGCGCGCCAGATGAGAGCAGCCGGCGAGCCGGCCAGCTGGCGATGGCTGGAGGCGTGGGGGCCAGCAGGGAGGGGGGCTGACGTGCTAGCCAGATTCGGGGCAGGGTGCTGCGTGTGTGACCGCACCCTCGTGAGGCAGTGTGTGTGGGCCCGTGCTGCAGCCAGCCCCATTGCTGACGGCCAACAGGAGGACAATAAAATAGCGTGGCTATTCGTGTCAGCAAAGGAGAACAAAATGGAGAGGGGAGAGACAGAAGAGTCAGAGCGATGGGAACCCTCAGGCTGCAGGAAAACACTCTGCTGCCTACCATGCTCTTACCTTCCTCAGCTGCTTTACACAAGCTTCAGCAATTATACACTATCTTAAAAATCAGGAGTTGCATTTATTCATTTTAAGGGGTAATACATTTATCATTCTTTTTATTTGTCTGGTTTGTGAGCCCTCAGGGTGCACTCTGTTAATATTCATACTTTTCTCTCCAGCCACAAGGGCTAGAACATCACTTTCTTTCTATTATTTCTCATGAAAATTGAGATTACCCCTTAATCTCTTGACTTGCGGAGCTGGATCTCAAGCGGAGCTCCAAGTACCATGAGACTTATGACTGAATCGCTAACGCTAACCAACTCCCTCTTCCTGCCACAGGCCAAGAGGCAAAAATCAGACAGAGATCTATAGTGTTTYGTTACTGCTGTTTGGATGGTGTTTGAGTGCAAAGGTCACCTCCAAAATATCACCATTAATTTTAACACCCTAATTACGACCCCTATTTTCCATGCTCTTTCCCTCCAAACAATGATCAGCTTCCTAATTGCTRCATCCTGAATCTCTGGGGGTGCGAAAGTGCTTCCAGGAGAGGGGAGAAATGCTAGAATACGTCCCTTTTGTCCCATYTCTCAGACTCCTGTGGGTCTCCGGTCTGCCCGATTGTGCTAAGAAATGCTCTTGCTGGTGGTCTGACACTTTCCTGATGAGCCACTTCTGCTGGAAAAGCCTGCAGACAGCTCCTGCTTTTCCAGGAGATGTGGAGGGAGATGACTACTCATCCCTTGCACCCCAAAGGCTGGCTAGACTGTACTGAGACAGCAGGGGGGACTTGATGTGCTTGGATGGTAAAGTAGCAGGGGTCATATCACAAAAACCAAAGAAAGAAAATGTTTTGCTGGAGGGGGAAAAAATTCTGTCACTATAGTTGATGCAACTTTTTCATGAAGATATATATTTACAGCCTGGCCAGGCGATCACAGTATATCCAGTGCCTAAGACTATAATTTGCTGCACAGTTCCCTCTCTTCTGCCCCACTGGAGAGCTAATACATGCGCAGAATAACATGCTGTGTAATGTTAATTTTGGAAGAGCTAGCTACAGCAAATACATGAAAGAGTGAATTGTACAAGAGAAAGCATATACAAGATTGCAAATACAAAAGGCAGAATATTATTTTACTCTGTAAACCACTGACTAACAGATATTTTCAAAACAGGCATCAAAATGCTACATAACGGTTATATTTCTCACCCTCCCACACACAAGTGAAGCAAAGCAATTTTATTCTGCTTCCTATTAAACCTGGCTCCACCTAATGTAAGTTAATTTAGGAATACTTAGGGTAAGCATAAATTTAAACCAAAAAAAGATGTGATTTCTATCTATTGGCTTTACTAATGACAGTAAATATTGCCTATGCTATGGATGCATATTATGTTACACAAAGAGAGAAAGCACACACATTTTAACTTCCTGAGGAGGACAGTGAAAGCCAGAAATATGATGCCAATTAATAAGTGTTATGAAAATATATAAAAGACTATGGCAAAAACAAGACAAACATAAATCAACCTGGGAGACGGACTATGACTTCATATTTCACTAAAGAATGTCTAGTTATAAATGGAGAAAAAATATGCAACTTGCTAGCTAGATCTTTATTCTAACTTAGTTACACTCATCTGTACTCCATCCTGTTATTATTGCATATTGCACACTCTATCACAGTGTCTTCTCTGATGTTTTACTCTGAGCCTTCATTGACTTCCACTGGGGTGTCCTCAAGGACTCTAGGACATGTATTACTCATCCTTTGTGCACATTACAAAAGCTGAACTGGTTGACAAAGCTTTTGCATAATTTTGAGGAGTCAGCATAACTAGAGAACACAGCCTAAACTAGAATTAGCCTAACTTCCTCCTTAACTATCTTTTCTCTCCTCTTGCACACAAGTGAGATTGAGATTTCACTGTGGGAAACATGGAGACTATGTTTAGCATCTGTTCTGCTGCCAGGGTTGAGGATTCAGGCAGCTGCACCTTCTGTCGTCTTTGCCAAATGCACTCAAGGCCACTGATGTCAATTTACCAGCAACCACAACAGGGTGATATACCTGGTCCTTACACACCCTCGTACACAGACAGAAGTCTCCTGAAATACATGGGTGGGAGCTGTGTGTCACGGGTTTGTAATTGCTGACTTTTCTTTTTTTCCCCCTACTAAGCTTGAAATGTGAGGCACTCTGGGCAGTGAGTGGCCCAGGCACTTCAGACTCTGCAGACCATGCAAGATGCACTGACACTGAGCAATCAGCTAATACAAACTGATGCAACCTTGTGTGAAATTCGTACTGTGGGATAGCCTAGAAATAACATCAAGAAATGTGAAGCATTTCTCAGCTATATAAAACTTTCTGCTACATGATGTAATTTGTATCCCTGAGACAGACAGAAAATATCCTTCGGCTGCTCCTTGTATGCTTCCTTTCAACTTGTCTATCCTAGATTTCTCTTTACTAATTAAAGTCTAGAAGCCTTAACCCTGTGGAAGCTGTGGAAGGAAGGCTCTAACAGCAAACTATAGTATTGTACAGCTGATGGAAAGCAGTATAGGTAATTTTTGCCTAAATGCAGGGTCTTAAAAGTGCACTTTCCACACTCATCATAAAATCAAGCTCCTGGACCAAATGTAATACAAAAATTGTCAGTGTTCACCATTATGAAGAATAGCTGCATGGTCTGGCCACATATAAACACAGACAGAGACATTAATATTGACAACGTCTGGCAAAGGGCTTTTTACATATGGATGGCAGTTCTATTCCTAGTAAATGTTGTTCGTTACTCATTTACATGCTAATCTATTTTTCTCATCCATATTAATGCTGTTACTGGAGCAGTTTGGCAACATCAAGCAGTAAGTAGGATAAAGCAAAGTAAACATTAATAAATATTATAAAATAGATGCATTACAAGGCTCCATTGAATCGTGCCAAATTTTGTACCTTTAAGGGAATAGTTTTAGTATTGGATTGGTCATCTTCCTGGATTTCTCATGACAATAACATATTGTCATGACATCTCAGAAATGAAGCCTTTCCTTTTGTAGTAACCAGTGTCTGGGGTAATGTAATATGAAGAAACCAACACGTACTACATACAGTGGCAGATGGGAAGAGTCTTTCATGCATGTTTGTGAAGTAGAACAGTTTGTAATGTTATCTGAGGTAAATATTAGACATGCCTGTCATCTTTTTTTTCACACATACTTCCTCTCGTGATGTCACCAGCAAAACTAGAAAATCCATTCCTTCAGTAAGAGTTTTTCATTTTTTATCCCTTGTACTATGCAAAATCTGGCTTTTCATTTGGACTTTTTGTACTAGTAATGAAAGAACAAAATGTCTTTCTGTATTTGGTTTTGATTTATACTGTGCTGATAAGTTAAAAAAAAAAACAGGCCGACAAATTAGTAGAACAATAGGTGCAGCAACGCCTTTAAAGTAGGCATAAAGTCATTAGGACAAAGGTGTTTATTTAATCAAATACAAGATTACTTGGCCTAGAAACATGAAGTTACAGGAAATGTGATTGAAGTAGTCCACATCATGAGGAGTATACACAAGCTGATCAGTCCTTTTTAACCAATGGCAGGAACTAAGAACAAAGACACAGTTTTTCCTAAAGTTTGATCAAACTTAAGAAATGGTAAAAGGAGATAATGAGGTGTGCAGTAATCTAGCTTGTGCAGAGCACTATTGGGGAAAAAATACTGTTGCAGGATTTTAAAGGAACTGGAGGCCATTCTAAGCCAGTGATGCTTTCTTTCATGTTAACTCTACAAACACGTCTGCTTGTGCTTAAAATTCAGTTGTAACCTCTCTCTCCATGCCACCAACCCAGCTTCCACTTTAACATTACAGTATTTCCACTCATTTTTACAGCAGTCAAATTGAATCAAGCCTCCAGATAGTGTACTCATTGTATATAGATATATATACACACGCATAAATATTCAGCTCTGTTTTTTTATTTCCTCAAATATTCCCATGGTTTATTGCTTCTTCCCTACAACAGAAAAGATTTCCTAGATCTTTTTTATCTCCATTGACTTGTCCAAAATCTATGAATCTATGAATCTATGCTTTGTTGCTCAAAAAATGCTTCAAGAACTGTTAAAGTCAACAACTTACTGGCCAGTTCTGTCAAAATCTTAGCAGACAACAGATGATCAAAAACATGGACCACCAAATAGCAGGACATTGGGCAACAAGTACGTGTAGAGAGCAAGATGCACTGGGAGTCACAAATATAGCAACAACCCTCTTTGTATGTTGAAGAGTGCTGCAAACAGTGAAATAAGTCATTTGTTGCTTGTAGTGTCATTTGTGGCCCTCACTCCCACACTCCAAAATGGAACTGTTACCTCTGACTATGAGGGACTTGCAATGACACTGCAATCAAGAACTTTTAATTAACTTTGCCATATGTCAATGCATTTATATAAACTTTTTTTGACACCAGTTTTATGATATTTTTCCTCACTGATRTGGACAACTTTTTCTCTAATCTGACTTCATAATAATGTATATGTAAGTGTAAGCTTATACCTCCACACAGCTAGAAAATCCATTCAAATATAGTCTATTTCCTATCATTTGTCTGATGCCCAGAGTTGGTCAGAAAATGAATTCTCTAGTCTATGAGGAATTCTGACATCCTAGGACTTATTTTCATTTTAAGTTGGACAAAAAACTGGTACATGAAAACTCCCAGCAAAGCATTTATTAAAAAGATAAATTCTAAAGAAATGATGCATGTTTTGGAGGTGTTAAAACATTCTAATATAAAATAGTAAATACAATATTCTTGTTACTGAAGATAAAGTATTCATATTATAATTGTACAATTGTATGAAATTATTGGATGGCAAGTTTTATCAAAACATTTATCAGAACAGGCCATTTCAGCATTATTGAAATGATTAGTTTCACCCTTTTCCTAGAAAAAGACCACCAAGTTCCTGTTAAACATTTACATTTTCAGAGGGATCTGCAATTTCTGAGGGAAGACTGTTCTGATTCATACTATGCAATTAGCTCTATCACGTGTTTCCATGCTTTGTTGCATGGAGTATCCCTTGTATACTTGAAAACATTCCTTAATGAAATTGTATGCAATTGAATTACAGACAATTGTAACTGAAAGAAAGAACAGGGGAAAGAATGGACTCATGTGCAAGAGAGCACACAGTATGTACCTTGGTACAACTGTTCCAGTTGATTTTTACCAGGCCACTCAGAAATTCACTCTTTTTGCTTGCTACTCTTATATTCTTCCTCATAAGTATTCTCATGCAATTGGAAGCTGTTTATTTGGAGCAAAAGGCTAATTTCAAACAGGCCAGGAACGTCATTTCCACACTGGAACAGATACCATAGGAGAGGCTGGACACCAGAACTTCCCAGCACAACGAGCAGTCTTCCAGTCTGAAACTCCACTCTACTCACGTCTGAAACAGGCACTGCTGCACAACAAAGCAAGCTGCGGTTGAACTGCTAAAGGGCTTCTAGCCTAAATTTGCAGCCCTAGTTTAAAGCCAAGTCTTTGAGCCTTGGATTCATTGCATTTAGCAATAATCAGCGAAACAAAAGACAAACGATTGATGTTTTAGCCTTACTGTAGCTTACTAATCATGACATTCTCACAACTTTATTCTGACCATTCTCAAAAGAAACAGCTTCAAAAGATATGGAGTATGGCATGTGGAACATACTGGAGAAGTTAGTACTTGAAATGCAGTCACCTGAGTCAGGAATCACAGCACACATCTGGAATATGTTTTCCTTCTAAATCTCTAAGTCTTGGATTCATTAAATCAGACAAAAATCCACATATTATATTCATGAGAGAGTTCAGGAACAACAAAAAACCTTGGCAAGTACAACATAGGAAAGACAGATGTTGTCCTCACCTCCACTCATGAGAATCTTATAGTCAGCTCAGCTAACATCCTCCACCTATTTCAAATGAGCACTTGGGTCGTCAATGGTAATCCAAGTATAGGCCCGCTGCTGCCTCTTATTGGTATCTTCAGCTCTTGATGAGAAAAATACAAAGGATATTTGAAAGCAAGGGAGAGACACTGCCTCAGTTCTTCTTGAAAAAGGAATAATCAACCATTTATCAAAATAATGTTATGAAACTGCAGGCTAGATTTATTTCTGGGAAACAATCACAGATGCGTTAGGACTGATCCCACAGACCTCATTGTGCAAGCCATTCTCCTGGCTTCACTAGGACTAGTGACGTGAACAGAGGCCTCAAGGATAAGTCCAAGGGTTTAAAATTTTGTGTTTTAGTGAACAAATTCTAAGACATTATAAATTTAAATGTAGAATGTGGTGCTTTACCACATTCTAATGTATAAACTGTCATTCCTGAAATGTCAGCAAACCCTATTTTTGCCCAAACTATCTTTGTCACCTTCCTTCATTATGGAGTAATATTTGTAGCACCAGATATTCACCACCAGGTCTCCAAGTGCTTCATAAAATAAGGAAAAATCATCATTCCACTTTTGCAGATGGGGACGCTTCAGGAAAAATGACTAAAAGGTGGGTCTTGGGTTAGAAACCAGATCTTCCTCATGCCAAGTTCAGTGCCGTATGCACTACCCTGCATCCCACACATAAAAGTCATCACATTCAGTACAACTGACAAACCATTAACCACCAGAGGTCTGGAACCGTCCATGAGTGCCTGATTTAAAGAATTGCTATTTCACAATCAATTATTTCATCTGCTACCTCCATACGAGAGTAAAGAGCAAAAGCATAGTTTAATGCCAAACAAGAGTTAATATATGGAAATAGGAAACTGTTTCATACATGTCACATACCCTGGACACCATGAGAGTTAGCTAAGAAAACTCAACAATTGCCATTACGACAGATCTCTCATCAAAGTAATGCAGCAGCCTTTTTCAAATACAATGCTGAAAGCCTCCATCCTGCACCTGGTTCAGTGCACATTCAACGCTCAAGTGACTTTAAACCACTACTTCAGAGGGGGATGGCTGGGAACAGCTCTGCCCACACACAACCAGTGCTAGTGCCGGAGAACTGCACCAAGTCCCTGACCTCAGAACTCACAAGACTGTATCAGAAATCCTAGGGAATAAAGCAGAAAATCTGGTGCTATACCATGATGAATCCCATTCTTTTTTTCCTTCTGCATAGGCAGAGTGCTGTTAAACTACCTAATGGCTGAGGCAATGCCGGGTTTTATTTGCTACACCTGTAGCTTTGCTATTCAGGCTCCTGGGGCTGAAGGCTGCAAATGGCCTGGACTCGTGTTAACTCTGTGAGATCTCTTTGGAGGGTTGGAGATCTATGGCTTCGCGCCCCGATGCAGTGAGAACATGTTGCCTATGTAAAAAGAATATTTGCTGAATATTTGTCAGACTCCAAATATTACAATCACAACAAATGACACTGCAGATCTAAAGTATCTCAGAGAAATAAGCGGTAATTGTTATCTTATTACTATGGCTTATGTATTGTATGTCAAATAAATACAATAAATAAAGCATAATAAGAGAATTAGAGCATAATTAGAGAATTACAGAACCAGGTGGGAATTCTCCAGCATACCCCAAGAACGTGGGCCTGGCACCTGTTTTTTCCAGTGGGCACCCAGGAAGCATCGGCTGGCACGTCTCTGTCACTTGGAGCAGAGGTCTGAACTAAATGGGCTACATGGCCATAAACCTCGAGTGACACTGATCAGTTTGGCTCTGAATGTGTGTCCCTACGTGGTTATGTCAGTCCAGACTCAGGAGGGCAAAAAAGAATACAACCGCATCCTGCAGATTGTAGATTGTACATGCATTTTTAAAGAAACTTTAGCTTTGTGTGCTTATTTTAGTACTTCCAGCCATATAAAGTAACACTGTAACACTGAAGTTTGAATGACTATTTTTTTCAGTCAATACAATAGACTTTTCTTTCTTTTCATCTTGATAGTATTGTTAATTATGAACTTTGAAAGCTTCATTTTTTTTTTTCCTCCTTCAAGCTTCTAGGGCTCCAAAATGGCTAGAAAACTGGAAGAACTTGGATATAAAACTCCTTTTCATTTCTGCATTGGTCCAGGGCTAGCCTTTGCCTTTACTCTGTTTTTAGTATAGGATTTTATCAATCTGAAGGAGCAGCCAGCCTTCTATTTTGTTGAAAAGTATAAACATCTGTTTTTCTCTCAGAAATCTTTCAAGCAAAGATTTGTCTCACCAAACAGGTAGCAAGTTTGTAAAGTGAACCACAGCCCAACCAGAAGTGAATTGCAGCTGYGTGCCACACTTGCTGTGAACTTTTGTTAATTACAATGATATTGAGAGTCTTGGGCCCAAAACAATTCCACATCCCAAGACAGTGACCACCTTCTAGGCACTCAATCCTATCTTTTCTGTTTTTCTACTTTGTGTCTTTGGCATCGCAGGTAGCCCCAACAGTTTGAATACCATGTCTTTAAGAATTACTGCGTATTTAATGAAGGTAGTCACCTGTCTGGAATTACAGGCTTTGCTTGAACACAGTTACTGCGCTGGTATTTTGGTTTTGTTAACTTTCTTGAGAAAATTCTTAAAAGAAAAGTACCATGTGATTTTTTTCTGCCTTATTCAAAAGATTTGCCCAGGGTTATAACAAGCAGGTAATATTTGCACCTCTTTTCCTCCAAACAACAAGATTATACATGGTGTTCATTCCAAGTTCAATATTTGTTACACTATTGGTATATACAATTATATATGTCCATTATATATATGCACATATGTATATACACACACAAACAATTTCAGATAATCTCACCCTCAATCTCCAAATAAATTTTAAAGTAAACATAATTCAAGCATCAAAATATTTTTCTCTAAGGCATACTATATAYCATAAACAAACTCATCTGTCAAGTGAGGAGAAATGCACAGGAAGGAGTGAAGAAATGGCTAGAAAACCAATGCATTGATGAAAGAATTAAACAACAGGGGTAAAACTGAAAGGAGCATCCGAAGTAGTTTCCTTTCCAATGAGCCTTTGGTTTTTATGAATGCCTAGTAGCATTAGGGAAATAACACTTGGATGAGGGCCATGAGCTGAAAATCTGGGTGACCCATCCCTTCCTCTTAGCCCCCCTGCACACAGTGTGTATGTGTGTGTGCATGTGTGTGTGTGTGTGCGCACACATGCAGGTGTACATGTGCGTGAACAGCAGACTGTTCACTTTCTGACCAGAAAGGCTGCAGATACAGGGGAAAATATGGGGGAAAAGCTCCAAATGTAATCTGCTACTCCAAAGAAACTGTGGGATAACAAAGGGATGTCCATAGGCATGTTACCATGTAAATCTGGCTGGCCACCTCAAGCCAGCAACCAGGCACAGCAATCTGCCTGCAGAGAGAGGAGGAGGAACCGTTCACAGGCATTTGCAGAGCCGCTTTCCCACAGCTTGGCCTCCTCCTCAGAAACCACTTGGAGCTGGAGACCCTCTCACCCACCTCAGCAGCCTGCTGAAGTCTCTGGATGTGCCACCTTCATACAGATTCATAATTCTCATCTTCCTATTTAGAGAACACTTATCACACTCAACATTTATTAATTTCCCTGCTTGATAACCTTTGCTAACAAATGCTGTTTAAGCCATCCTTATTTATAAGAAAGTTTTTATTTACTTCCAAATGCATTCCTCTTGGTGTTTTTGACTGAGTCTTCTGCATTAGAAAACTGGTATTAAAATGCAAATTGCTACAGCTTTTTAAAAAAAGYTACATTAAGACTGCTCTCCAGTTTCGTGGAACATTTTAACAGAAATCTTATGTTTTTACTAGATTGCCTTCCTTTTCCTCAGCCACCTTTGATTCTATATCTGTCTTGTATGTATTGAATATATATATATATATATAGTATTATATGCTTCTCATGGTATTCTGATTTTTATGAGCATATGGAGTATTGCTCAGATAGCTAATCTTTCTAAATTCAGAATGAACTTTTCAAGTATGCCCACTGTGTATGTAAAATATGACTTCCTGTCATGATAACCTTTATAGCTATAGCCTAACATACTTTCCTATAATTGTTTATAATGAATATCTTGATTCATGCTTCAGCACATGTTATTTTAGTCATTTGCTTCAAAACATGACTAATCAAATTAATATGAGGTTGGATGTCACAGCATTAAGACATTCTGCGTGCGCAGAGATTAACATAGGAAAGTGCTTAGTAAAATAACAGTAAAGTTAAGCATGTGCTTAAGCTTTAGCATATTCAATGCACTCTGCTGAACTGGTATAACTTAAGCATACTGTTGTTTCAGCTCAGGTTTTAACTGTGAGATCAGTCAAAGAGATTGCTATAGCTTTTGATATTGTACTTAGAGAGGTTGTCAAACCAACAGATCAGAAGAAAAATGTTGTTTCAGGTTGATGAGAGACAAAGATTGGAGTGAATGTTCTTTTTCTTTTCCCAAACAAAAGAAAACTGACACAACAAAAAAAAACCCTCAACACACAMAAAAATATTTACTTTGTGTCACTCAAAAAATTTTTTAACTCCAACTACACTTGTGGTTTGATTTTTCAACTGAACTCCTATTACTGTTACTAAGCAATGTCTTTTTAATGTCTTTCTAAACAAAATCACCAATCTGAAATTATAAAATGGAAACGATTATTGTAGAAAAATTTCAGCTTTTTTCATTTTTCTCCCTTTTTTAGGAGGAGTACCTCACAAATTCAAACTCTGCCTCCATCAGGTAACTCTTGTGGTTCTGCATCCATGTTCTCTGCTTAGTCTATTACACAGCAGAAACAGGTTGCGGCACATTTTTAATTGGACAGATGAAGAAGAAAAGGAAAATGCGCATGGTGATATCGATGCGACAACAAGAAAAATCCTGCAAGTTTTGCCTGTAGTAATATCCCTTCTGAGCCAGTGATGGCCAATATTATCACTCCTATTAAATCCATTCTGTGACACCAGCATTAACCCCAGAAAGAATGGAAAGACCACCTGCTGCTGTTGATGAAAACTGAACTAACAAAGTCAACACAAATGAAGACAATCTCAAGTCCAGAACACTGAGATACGCATTTACTACAGCAAAAGAAAATATTTCCCCATACCTCACTAATAAGACCAAATGACTAATACTACGAGAAGTGAAGCTGTATGGATGCAAAGCTTAAGATACCCTAAAACAAAGATTTTACTTTTCTTTGGATTGTATTTACAAATGACTCCCAATATGACTTTACATACTGTCTGCTATGCCTTAAAACATACAGGAGAGGTATGCAGGCTGTTTCTCTTTTATTGTTTCCCCAAACAAACCCATTTCCTACAAGCTGTTCCCATATCTTTTGTGCCATATCCAGCTTCCCAGAAAAACAGCAGGAAAACAAAGTGTGAACTCAAAACAACCCATTTCCACAGAACAATGTGCCATACCAAGGAGAGAAAGCTACGGGGGGGGGGGGGGGGGGGGGGGGGAGGTCTGAAGGGGGAGAGAGAAAGAAGCTGTTTTGATGCTGCCAAGGGACTTAAAGAAAAAAGGAAGAAGGAACTTTTAAAAGTCACAGAGAGGAAGAGTTGTGTAACTGTAAATATGCAATAGGCTGGTTGCCAACTATTTCAAAGGATTTGAGGTTTCAAAATCATCCAGAAGGCTAACTGATTTGCACTCTGGGTTTTGAGCTTCCAGGAACACCTTTGTATGTCTGAGAGCCAGAAACTAGCATATCTTTTTATAGACTACTCAAGCCATACTTGGTCATAATTTCAAGTTGAATCAATAAGGAATGTAAACAGACACCATTTATGCTTCTCTGCAATCTAATAAAAATGAAAGCATGGACTAAATAAAGCAAAATGATACATGTTGTTCTATAAGAAGGGAAAACCAGAGACTGTATTAATTTAGTTCCTGGCTGACCTAAGCAATCTTCAAAGTTCCTGGTATTCAGTAAACCAAAAAAAAACATATTCTAAACTCCCATAGGTATAATGTGTATCACTCATTCAGACATGTATGATAAAAGTCAATGATGAATGTCACTGTGCCATTTGAAAATCCTGTTTCCATATTTGGGTTATCAAGGATAAAAAAACAGAAAGAAGGAATAAAAACAAGTAAGGAACAAAGTCTTGCTATTCATGACAATTGTGCAAGTAAGAAAGCAACTATTTTAGAATAAACTCAGCAACTGGAATGCATTTCCCCAATTTGTGAATCTGACCAGCTTTGAAATCTTTGAGTAGGGAGATATTCTGCTTTTGCGGTGAAAAAATGTGTTTCCTTTCTGTTTATTTTTGATAAAAGATGCAAATGCACAGACCTTGCAATCATTTGCAATTAAAACCCACAGTCCAAAATACTACCCCTTGTAAACACGGACTTGGCATTAATATGAAAGACGTACTCTGCAAAGAAGGTGATAAGGGGCAACATTTGTGCCATGATGCCTTACTAATGCATACTCTTAAACTGCCCTGGTACTGTGGAAAAAAGGGGCCTTTCAAATGTAGTATTTACAGTAGTATTTACTAATCATGACTCTTCTGTCATGCTAGACTCAACCCGGAAAGGGACTCTGCTATGTTGGGCACTAACTAAGCCAAAGCAGTAGATAGACCTTTTCACAAAATGCCTTGGACAGAAACTGAGGGAAACGGATAAAAAGCACAAATGAAGTGCATAGTATGACCAATGTGACTGTCACAGTTGTGCCAAAGGTTATTTTTTAATTCAAAGGAGCTATGCAAAAGACAATAAAGAATGAAAGGATGCTATGCAAGGCAGGCAAAAAGCAGAATGGAGATGAAGAAAAAAGACTGAGGAAGGAGGAAGGGGAGCAAACAGCTATTCAGCACAGAGAAAAGCAAGACCAGCTGAAAGCCTAGAAACGACTCATCCTCGTACTGGCTCCTTCTGCAGCTGCTCTCACTGGCTCTGCTCTAGCTGGTCTCCCTCTCTACATTGGCATCATGGTGGCAGGGAGGGACCTGGAGGGATCTCTCCAGTTTTTGATGACCTTTAACTGTCCAGGACCAACCCTCCAAGGATCTCATGCTGGGGACAGCACGCAGTGGTGGGGGAGGCACGAACCCAATGTGCAGTGCTGACAGTGCCCCCAGCCCCCTTTTAGCACCGATTCCTCCCTGCCGAGCATGAGGCGGCTGCAGAGAGCTGGGCCCCATCCAGGATGGGAGGCCATACCCCTGCATGCTGCTCTGGGGGCGCATCTCCTAATGCAGCACATCCCACCAGCGGGAAGATGGCCTTGACTTCTCGTGTGCAGGATCCTCCTGCCCTACTGCAATGGGGGAGCTTGGCTTTTGGTAATGTCATGAGCTGCCAACAGTGGGGGTAGCCAAAGGCAACAGTAACTCGATAACAGTACTTCACATGAGAGCAGAAAGGTGGGCTTTTTCTGCTTTATTTTCCCTCTAAAAGCCTAACAGACTGAAGACTGGAATTTGACCAAGGAAAGTCTTAGAGTTTTCTTAATATATCATTCAATCCAACTGGAAAACATCCAATTAATGAGGCTTTTGTACCTGTGGGTGCCTAATAGCCTTGCAAATCAAGCTACTAATTATGATGCACACATACATCCATAGGTGCCCAGCCTCAGGTACTCATGTTTAAACTATGCATCTGTTCAAAGCACAACTTTCTCAAGACTGTAATTCTGCAGCTACCCAAATGCAAAGTGATTGCTGATTATTTCAAGCACCGTTTTGACCAAAACAAAACGGTTTTTAATTTTTCATTGTGCACTAACTCCATCAGATTTAATAGAAACATTGGCTTGGTTTTACCACGAGAATGCTGTCTCTTGTGAATGTTTTTAAATATCTGAAAGCTTTCTGAGCCCTTTTATTATAAGATACTTTAGTAAGACTGGAAGCTAAAACAGATCTTTAAAAACCAACTCTTTTGTAAGAATAYGGAAAACAGATCAAAAGCTTCAGGAAGATTTTTTGCTTCCTCCTGTTGAGTATTTCATCACTGACCAGACATGTTTTAAAGTTGTTTATTACCCGCTCAAGCTTCAGACTTTGGTCATGACTGTGAAGAAAACGTTTGCTAGAAACATTTTAAATTTCTGCCACATCTTCCTGTGTTGTACTTTTTCTACAAATAGACCTTGTATGTTGAATATGCTAAAAGTTACATTTGTCATATACACAAATACATTTTTCAGTCAGTTATTTGAAAATCCTGTTCTTATTTACAGTTTTTAAAGTCTGGAATTCCTGATTCTGTGTTTCTATTACAATCCCTGAGGATATTTCCAACTCTTACTATACTGATTAGACATTAGTGAGCTCATCAATTCTTGCAAAGCAAACTGCATTACTAGTTTCAAAACCTGGTAGTTAAAAATTTTGCATTCTATGTTTATCTTTTATATGAGCATTCCTATTAACATAAATGGACCTATTTGTAAGTAAGGGCTAACAGTCTTTCATATATAGATATTTCTGAGAACACTAAAACAACTTCAGCATTAACTGAGCTTTGTGGCAGCCTATGAAATTTCAGGAGCTGAGTATTACAATGCCCCATTTCATGGCAGATAAAAGTGCAGAGAACTTAATAATGACACCAATTCAGTGGGAAATAGAAAATCAGACTGAACGTGTCTCAAGATGGGAACCTGAAACAAGTGTCTGTTTTTGAAAATACAGACATGGCTGATTTTTCCCAATCACACAGTGAATTTGTCAAAGATCTGTGGATATAACTCAAAAGCCTCCCTTCTTGGTCTCTATCCCAGCCATTAGCATTCAGAACATGAGTGTACAGAACTTGCTTTGACTCGTCAGTGCTACATATCTCTCTGTTCCCACTGGGCTTACAACATGTGAATTAAAAGAGGCAAAATGTCCTGTACTTGGCCAGCAATGGCAGGAGAAATTAGCAGGCTATTGATTACACAAATGGAAGGTTTCTGGATTGTGTGATTTTTTTTTCTCCTGTTTTTTCATGATTCAGGGAGAAAGATTTTCCCACATAGACAAGCTACTCTTACAAGCACATCACCACGATCTAAGTTTGCAGAGTGAGGTGAACCATGTTACTGGTGGAAACAGGTGTAAGATGTTTGTGTGAAGATTTAGGAGATGGGCTGTGTGAAGCCAGCTCTGTTCTTTGAAAACATTTTAAGTTGAGGGCAACTGAGGATTACATAAAGCAGAGAAAAAGCAACTGAGTGAAAAAGAAAACAGAGGAAGAGATGAAGTCCTAAAAGAGATCACAGAAATCTACAGGGGGAAAGAGGACGGGTGATTAAAGAATGGGCTGAAGTCTGTGAGACTGGAGGAGTCTGGTGGTGGCTGGAGCACTGGGAAGGCTTGGAGAATGAAGAAGTCAGCCAGAGAAACTGTAAAAATCAGAGGCAACGTAGGTAATATTCATGAGGACTTTGGTGTGCTGGAAATATCTAGAGTGGTTAAGATTATAAAAGGGAATATCCATTGATTAGTGTTGCAAAAACTCTATGTATGGACACAAATCTTTCACAGGTAAGATTAGAATTTTTCAGAGCACTGTACAAATATAACTTCAAATACTTATTATTCATTTTAGTTTAGAGATATTTTTTGACATATGATCAGCAAAACCACAGGCTCTAGGATGCTTAGAAAGTAAATCAGAACAGAATGCAACAACAGAGAAGGTCAGAGAACTGAAAACTTCTATTACAAGCTTCTGCATTACATTTCTTCYGTCATCTAAAATAAGATAGAATCAGCATTTGGTATTTAGCAAATATGTTGAGTAACAGGCTGGAGTAGAATGGAGAGATTTTAAACGTTCATACTACACCAAATACAGAAGATACAGCTTAGAAAAACAGTGGCTGGTTAAATACATTTTTCATGTCAGCCCTGTTAGGGTTTTTTAACAGTAGGACAAACTAGGGAATCTCAATGCAGTCTTTTCTGAGCCAGCTGAGTTTACAAATAGTGTTGTGTGAATCTCTGACATGTTAACACTTGGACTTTTGCTAAATGATCTGCCCCCCCAAAACAGTATATTTAGGAAGGAGAATGCATTCATATGTATGAACTGAGGATTCATTCTTGTGCATTTGTTCCAGTTATGCTGGGACCACCACAGGCATCGCATCCCTTCAAATAGCGAGACGACTCTCTCTGCCATTTGCTGGGCACAAGGTGCTCCAGAACAGGTAGGGAAGTGCTGAAAAGAGGAAAAACCTTGTCTTGCTAAAGATACCTTTACACAACTTCCCTGGAAATATATTTTCTCATTTCAGAGGGCAGCACACCCACCCCTCTGGCAGTGGTGAACTCCTAGAGGAGTGCCGTGGCCTTTGTGCAGCATCTCTACCACACTGTAGTTGAAGGGCACAGCAGAGCTTGTTGCTCAAGCCAAGGCATATTTAATAAAAGAAATTCAGGGTCTTTGCACAGAAAAGAGTCTTCTACCGTTGCCCACTGCTCTGTAAAAGCAAATGTAAATTTTTAGCTTGTACTTTGGGCTTTGGTTTCTCCATGCATTTGCCTAATTCACAGAAATAATCAGGAGTCACGGGTGCTGTTTTGTGTAGAACTTCTTTGCTTGCAAAGCTTGACTTTTTTGGAAGTTTGGCCCTCTGCTCTCCTCTGATTGGCCACATTCTCGTTTATTTACACAAGTTTGATGATTGCAAATGGTCTCTGAAGTACTGGAGATTGTAGTTTATACTCGCTGTCATGAAAATGCATAGTATAATGACTCTGTTTTTCTTTTCTCCTAATGTCTCCTGTGTACTAAGCTGATGATAGTTTCAAAAAGTCTAAAACTTTGTCTTCCTTATGATCCTCGATAGACTCTAAATACTTCCTTGACAGATTTTGTTTTCCCATCTTTATTTTGTATTTATCAGCACTGACCTACAGTCATTATTATTGCTTCAGCTGCTAATGCAGCACTTTGCAAGTCATTTTGAATCAAGTTATATCGTTTCTCCTTCTCCTCAGCATCTACTTTTAGTGTCATTAGCAAACTTGGAAGCTTAATTTTCAGCATTATCACAATCATACTTGGTATATCTGTTATCTAATATTTTAAAAGAGCTAATTCTGAAGATTTATCAAACTTCCTTTTCAAGAAACTGCAGTTGCCAACTTTCGTGATCTTCTTGAAAGTCTCATTATATTTCCCTTTGAACCTAAATTCTAGAGTCAGCTGAAAGCCTAAGGCAATTAGTTCTCATTTCAGAAAAAAACATTTGTAGCCTAACAGTTGCAAACAAACAAACAAAAAACCCTTGAAAACATGAAGGTCAAGGTTTAAAAAACAGACAAGAAAGTAAAGAATACAGCACATATTACTCCTTGATATTCCATGATTTTGAAGCTAATCTCATCTTCTCTTGCATCCTGAATTTTGAATATTTTTTACTGAAAAAAATTATAAAATGCCTTATCATTCATCTTAATTTGAATATTGCGTCCCATTGCTTTCTACCTTCACCTTGAAACTTTCATATAGAACCTTTTCCAACATTTTTCTTTGTCTTCTTATTGAATCTTCTGAATTTCTCAGAGTCCTCCTCTTTTGACCAGGGAAATGAACAGCACAGCAGCCAGAGAAAAAGGGAAAATAATACCTTGGGGCTCACACACATCCTAGTTAACACTGGCCATATTCAGGCAACCTACCATCCCCTTTAATTGATCATCTCCAATGTTATAAAAGCCTTCAAGCTCCACAAATTACAATATTTGGAGAGAAAATTGCCACTAACATATATAGAGATGCATTATCTTACCTGTGATATTGCAAACACTGTAGATTTCTGACATCCCCCCCCCCAAAAAAAAAAAAAAAAGAGCTGAGGGGCTCAGTTACAATTCAGTCACTACATAGAAAATACATTTCTCCCTATAGGTTAGACTGCCAGCTCTATTGCTTTGGATATGCCTCCTGGCTTTTAAACCTTTAGGATAGAGCTGGGGTCTTTAACACTAGAGGGTCTTTTGTAAGTGAAAGCTGAGGTCTTCAAGTATTCACATCATTTAAGAAACTGCCCTTTAGGAAAACCACCAAATATCATAAGACTCCTGATAAAAATTGTGAGAGCTGGCAAGTACTGCATCCTGTGAGAAGTAGTTGAGACTGACAGAGGCTGAGGCCAAACTAAACCTCTGTGACCAAGGAAAACGGCATTATGAAGGCCCAGGCTCAGAAGAGAAACATACTGGGAATAGAATTTGCTCTGGTCTGGATTCTAAAAAGGTTAGATTTAGTATGTGATGAAGGTCTGAAAAGTAAGTAAATCTGGAGACAGCTAAGATTTATAACGCATGCTAATTGGAAAGGATCTGGGCACCATTATGGAAAAATAATTCATGCAGAATACATATAATTTTATAGACTGTGCTATACTTCAAAATGTTTTTAACATCTATTCAAAATGCATTTAAAAAGAAAGGCACTGTGGTTGTCAAATCTGCAACACACTTGCCAGCCATGCAGCTTTGCAATTCATAGTTCATTGCAAGTCCATTTTGAATGTGTGGAGCTAAAGTTTCCCTTCCTAAGGTGAGACAGAAAAATGCAAAAGCATTGCATTAGTAGCAATGGCTAGTGGAAGCTTTCTCTCCAAAACCATGTCATTGATACCCATGCAGATAAAAACCTAGCAAAACAACACCAAACAAAAAGTCTGAAGAGTTTGAAAGGGAACAAAGTTACCACTTTACTAATCAAAACCACTTTTTGTTTCCATATGTTAAAGATGGGAAGGAAAATATGGGAAAAGTTTTGAAAAAATAAAAATTTCTAGCCTTTGAGCTGTTTAACAGTACAGGTTTGGAGGGAGGTACAAGAAAGAAAAGTACAGCAAAGCCACTTCATCCAAATTCACCTACTGTTTGACTGTCTTTATTTAACTTTTAATTATATTATTTTAGTAACCAAAGACTTTTCCTAGGAGAAAAGAAGATCTAAACACTTTGAATTTTCCTTTCCTTACTTTTTCTAGAAAGGTGCTATTGAATAAGTAGTTTTTCTGACATTGCCAGAAGCAGGTAACTGCCATAATGGCTCTTGCCAATTGTAAGGAAGCAGGTCCCCTGCAAAATTCTCCCCATCCAAAATCTCGATTAGCAGAAACAGTGGGAACTCTTGAGTGGTTTGTCACCTTGGAAAATCAAGGTCCTTTTTTAGATGTCTAAGTGGAGATTTAAGAACCTAACTTAAGGACCCTTTTTTGAAAATTCCAACCCACTGCATTTAAAGACTTTCTACTACACTTGCATTCTCAGGCAGAAACTCATAAGATTTAGTTAGGATTGTAAAGATTTACTATACTGTTATCTTACTCGAAACAGTAATGGACTCAACTTATTTGAATTGTGACTCTGAATACATAGTGTTGAAAGAGTTTATAAAGCTGACATCCAGAGATTAAATTCCTGTCTACCTTTCTTTTCAGCTCTATATGTATGTTCAGCTTTTCTGTAGCTAGTACATTTCCTTAAAACCCATAGATTCTAAATTAAGGGTAAATTTATATTTAATATGGCCAATATTTGAAAAAAATAGGAATTCAGCAGTAAAGTTACTATGCTAATGATTAAAAGAAAACACAAAAAGGAAATTAAAGAATTGTCAAAACTTGGTAGATAGAACATGGTTTTCAGACAAAACCTATTTTTATAAAAGTTATGCTTTCTCTACAAAACCAAACTAAACAAGAACTGTTAGTTAACTGTTTACAAAACATAAGCTAAAAATAAGTAGTTTCAGTAAAGACTTTTAATGGAACATTTTCGGGACAGTAACTGCTTCTTGACCAATATTATGAAAAATACATACAACTTTACTCTTCTTGCTATGTAGGAGCTCCATGCATGGGAGCATTTTTTGCTCTGTATCTATCAGATGAAGAAAAAGATATGTCTCTTTCAGTCTCTTTTTTCCTATGTTTTTCCTCCACATAGAAAATAACACAATTTCCTGATCTTTTCCTGGGCACAGCCTCCCCACTACTACCTAATACAACCTACATAACACTGTACATGCTGCAGACACCTCTATTCTTACAGGTGTGTAAAATGTGCTGGATTTGGGGCCAGGCACTCTGCCACAGCAGAGCCCAGCATGATGAAGCACTTAGGCACACTCTTAATCTAAAATGTCAGCGGAACCGCTCAGACGCTTTCAGTTCAGCATGGGCCCATATGGTTTGATGGATCACATCTATAAAGACCATTTGATGAACACTGTGCTGCCTGCGATCCTCCACAGAGCCTGTCTTTTCAGCTGGGGTAACCCAGCCCCATCCAAAGTTGACTGAAGTCAATGGAGAGCCTCAGCACCTTAAATGGGCAGGATTGTGCTGATCCGAAGCCAGGACAGGAAACTCTGAGGAAACATAAGAGCTACCCTGTTTGTTGCCTTGAATATTTGTTTAGTGTTTTGGAATTTACTGACTAAAGCTGCATGGAAGAAACTTGGCAGCCAGAGACTTTTGCCAAGTTGAGTTATTTTGGTTGTATCAGAACTCCCGAAATAAACCCAAAACTCCAGCGAGACTTTTGTCTTCACACCGTAGCCTCCATCCAGCTGCTCAGAATCACCCTGGATTGGCGGTCCTGCTGTAGTCTTGGCTAACGAGGCAGATTATGTTAAGAACATTATGTGCCCAGTCCTCCTCTCACTTTACACCCATCTGATACCACTGTAGCCCTCTGGATGTAGTGTATTCAACTCTGATTTACTCCCACTTAGGGAAAAAAGCAAATTCCACAAGTTTGAGGTAGAGCTCAACACAAAACTCTCAAAGTTTGAACTTTGTTGAGTGGCCACCATGCCATATTTCCTCTCACTGAAGCAATATTAACTGAACCAGCCACATTCATCAGTTTATCGACTGTACAGAAGGGAAGCCAAGGGTTCCACATCTCAGAAGTGGCTATTTTGTTAACTAAAATTTTCAACAAAAATATAGTTCTTAAAAATACCACATTTAGAGTACAGTGGACATGGAAAAGGAGCCCACAGATGATTCAGCCTGAGTTTGTGTTCATTAAGAGGGTTAATACAAACGCTCTGATTGTTTCTGTTGTTTATGAATCTCGACCTTCAGAACAGCACTAAAATGTGCTGTCTCCTAAAGATGTTCCCTACCGATATGACACACACTTTGCATTGTTTCACTGCACACAAGCATTAATATCCCAGAGGTAACCCACCCTTCTTTTAACGGCTGGTGACAGGTCCAATGGCTGAGCAAAAATCAGTTGAAGGAAAGGGAAGTCTTGTCGGAAATGAGATTAATCTTGTAACGAGTGTTCAGCCCTGATAACCCATCTGTGCAGAGAACTGCTTTAACTGGAGAGCAATTAACCTTCACCTGACAAGCTCTGTCCAACCGTTATAAACAACATTAAAGGCACAGGATCCCCCTCTTTTTTCCCCCCTTATGTAGACTAAACAATCAGATTTTGAATTCCATGAAAACGATACATGTAACTGTGCCTTGATGACAAATCACAGGAAAAATTTTTAAAAGGTAATGGCTGTATGGAAATAATGTGAAAAATGTCTCTGGCCACACTTTAGTAAGTTGAGCTGATTAGCAAAAAGCAATAATTTTGAGCACTTCCAAGGGAATACCTTACGCATGAGGAAAGTAGATGTGAATACGCCAAAGACTAACAATAATAAAAATTTATGCAAGTAGATAAGAGCTGGCTAGTCAAGACCCAGAAACATTCCTTTTAGGATGCAGCATGCATTTCCCTAACACTGATGTGAACCCAAAGCCAAGGGGCAACTTCCTAGAGCTTCTTCACCCATGGCCTTGCGGAAGTTAGTTGTCAAAACTAACTTCAGCTTGCAGGACTCATCTTCAGGACCTGGGCTTTTGTACCAGATCCCCACAGGACCGACTCTCGCATCCAACAGCCGATGCTCCAAACAATGTATTTATTATGTTCTTTGAAGTGGTCTATAAATCCATCCTCTGATTCCCACCCTGTTAGAGCACAACATGAATTTAAACAACAGCCCTTCTGAGAGAGGCAATAATCCTCATGCTTCAGTAGTCTAAAGGGATAACAGAACGTGGGTCTATTTTTCAAAGATGAATAGGCATGATATAAATCAAGTCATGATAGCAAAGCACTGCTGAACTCTATGGGGAAAGGCCAAGATACCGATCTCAGTCACAGTGGCAGAAACCTGGAGTGACTCCACTGGAGTCATTGGCAGAACAATGAACAAAATTTGGGCCAAGCTCCTGAATAACTTGAGTAAAAGCCTGGCCCCAGTCAAGTCATTGGTCGAATCCTTTTGACTTCATTTTGGCTGATTTCACTCCAGGTTTCCTAAATCCTCATTCATTCTGTTCATGTGCCTGAAAGTAATTACCCTGAACTTACTATTAGTAATTGAGGTTTTAAGGTCTGTTTACTTTTCTTTCCTTTAGGTTTCTCTTTTTCTTACCAGAAGGTTAGTCATGGTTTTATTTCTCGGTATAGTGAAGCAAAATTTCCATTTCAGTCATTTCAGTTGAAAATACATGGCATTGTGAATTCCAAGAGGTGGCCGTGATTCTTTAATATATCCGGAACATGCCCTGAACTATTTGTGGATGAGCACTACCTCAGCACTAGCGAAATGTACAGTTCATTGGGTGATGCATACAAATAAGGAAAGGATGTGGGCAGTATGCAAGGTGATGGGGGGAAGTTGCTTATTTTTAATCTGGAGTGTCAATGTATTTTAAAGCATTCTGGTTTACAGTATTGTAAAATGCAGGGCCACTTTTCCTACCATTGCAAAAAAACCTCAGACATTTCATAGTCCAGTATAACAACATTGGTCCTAAATTTCCTAAATTTTTATGCAAACAGATCTATTGTTCTGTGGCTTAAATGTTCAAATAGCAACAGGTAGGACGTTACCTTTATTTCAAACATGAAGTGCTTAGATCTTTTCAGTAACTTAGATATTAACAGATAGGAAGTTCCTATTGAAAGCACTTCCTGTATTGGTAGTCCCTGATTTTGGCGACTTATCTTGGTAGGAAACGAACACAGGAAGTATCTGTCTACAGACTCTTTATCATCGAGGTAATTGCTGTGACAGCATTTTACTGTTTACCAAGGTAATAAACATGTCTTCTAAAAAAAGATGTTTTTCAGCTCTAAAGAACAAGGTTTAAAAAAATCTTATGTGATACCACTGTGGTTATGCATAATCTTCCACGTAGGACATATATGCTGCCACTTGTTTCTCTCAGCACATCTGTAATTAGGGGTTTGTCAGAGCGAGATGTTTCCCCTTTCYGAGTGTCAGTACAACTCCTAGCAGTTAAGGAAGAGGTCTGCAAAGGCAGACTCCCATGGCTTTTTCCCAGTTATAGTACTGTTTCCCTATATTTCGCTCTTTGATGTCTGTAAAGTCAGGTAGGTCATTTTAAAGAGTTCTGCTGCTTCCTGTAAATAGTTATTCACCACCCCTTCCTTCAGGTATTTGCATATACCCAATACTTCCAATTTGTTGTTATACTTCCTTCCTGTTTGTCAGGCACTACTTAACCAGGCAATACATACATTTAACTCACCAAGTCAGAACTTTTCCTAGTGTAAATGTGTTAACATGGCTAAGTGACACCATTTCCCACACATCAGTTGAGATATATCCTCCAAATAAATATACATTTCAAGTGAAGTTGAGACATCATATTATATGCATTCCTTCCATTCATTCATTTCCAAAACCTGCTTGAAAGATAATTTGTCTGGTCCATTGTATGTGGATGAGTTTGATGTGTCTTTCAACCTAGGGCTCTTTAAAAAGCCTGCTAACTATTACTCATGACTCTTTTTAACCTTTTGATAGTTAATGACATTTTTATGATCATAATTGTCCTTCTATTCATCTTACTTTGGGAGGAGTTAGATATATGACATAATAATTAACAGAACTGGTAATCACTAGTTTGAACCCAGTAGTTCTTAAAAATCATTACTGACATTATTACTTGGCTGTAACCAACTAATACCCTTCTCCTGAAAGCAACGTCTAGTGGTTTTAATAGGATAACTACCTGCATAATAAAAATTAGCAACTCAGTTTCTAAGCTTGCATGCCAAGGAGATAGAAGACCTCCTTGTGGTACAGGTTGGCAACCTGAATGTCACCAAATTTCCTGAAACTTCTCTTCCCTCTCGTCACTGTGATGAACTGTGTTACGGGACTGTGCAGCCTTTCTTTTAATGGGGAGGAGCGAGAAGGAGGGATAGAGCACTATTCAACCTCAAGCAGGTTTGGATATAACATTTAAAATAACCTTTTCAACCATAAGGACACATTCATCCTTTAAGGAAAAGATTAATCACTTTTTTATGTAAGCACTTTGAAGTTTCTGTCTTTTTTCTGTGTTTTGAAGCATTTCTTCTATAATATACAAATGCATACTAAGGACAGCAGAATGATAAGCAGAGCACATGCATTTGTCAGACCATTATCATTAATGACTGTGAATAACTGCTGGTGGCATTTCTCTACTGTACCACTACCTATCAAAGAAAATTAATTTTTAGCTAATTAACTGTGAACTGTGAAAACAGTTTTACTCTGTTAAAATTGATGATAAAAGTGATATAAACCTGACTTTTCTTCCCCACACACACACTTTACTTATTTYCAAAATAATTCTGCTGGCTTGATTTAGAAACTTACATTGTGAAGCCTACTTCCTTTTGGGGGAACAGCATTATATATGTGCACTGAATTATAAACTGTCATTGGAAAATAAATATCTTCTTTTGGCATTCACGTTTCTTAAAAATACTTCTGCATTTATCTTTCAGCAAGTCATTCCCTAAGGGCTCTTGATTCTTTTAATGTTATTTCTGAAAGGCCCTTTGTAACTCATGGAATTTACTGAAAAACACTTTGTTACGAGATAATACAGTTCTTGTTAAGAAGAACAAACAAATAAACAAACCCAAACAGCCAAACATATGCATTTTCCAGCTGTTGTCCCTTTCCTGCAGACTTACTTCTGGGAAACAGAATCCTTACATTGCACTTAGTTTTGGCATATGTAGCCGCAAACCAGATAGAGTTAAATAGCTGCTGATTAAAAGCAAGATAAAACAAAGTAAGACCTCCCAAATACCTTCTTCTATTCTTGTATGACTATTTTGTATTTGCAATCCTACATTTGTATTTGAGTTGGAAATACTGTTTTATCTGGAAATAATTATAGGCCTGATTATCCTGCCTTTATTGGAACAAAATCCCCTTGAAATTGGTGGAAACTTTGAATTAAGGAGTGCAAGATCAGGCTACACAGTTTAAGGCACTCCTTCTGTTCTTGTTTCTGATTCACCAAAGCAATTAGGTATGAGCTTAGCTTTAAGAAAGTTGAATTATATCACCAAAGACAATTGGACTATTTACAGATCTAAAGTTAAGTATAACATTGAATCATTTGCTAGTTAAGATGAAGGACAAAAACAGAATAATCTTCATAATTTTTTTTAATGCAAGGAACAGAAGTACAAATTACTGTATTAGTTCTATTGGCTTCAGTGCAGATGCAGCCCTCTAAACAAAGACTTAAACATTATCATATGCCAAGAACAGATTTTTTTAATCTCCTTCAGCTTTCCTTGACTTTAGAAATATTTGAGGGAGTACTTAGCCTTTTTTTAAAAAAAAGTGAGAAATAAGTAATAATCTAGAGAGAAGGTCTCTTACAGAAAATCTTGCCTTTGTATATACTGCTTTAATCAGTACATCCATACTTTTTCTAGCCTTAGAAAATGCAATGATTCTCCTGTTCTCTATCAGATATACATACATTTTCTCACAGAAATCATAGCTTCCAATCCAACAGCATTTTAGAAATTAATAATAAAATGTGGCCATGCACATATTTAGAAGTAAATTACAGTAAAAGAAATATCTACAAGTGTGATCAAGAAGCCATTGAAGCAAACTTACTGAAAAGATTTTCTAAAAATAAGTATAATTGCACTGGCAGTCAGGGACAGAAATATAACAAGGCCTGCTACAGAGCAAGGAATTAAAATTCTAGCTGCGTTTTTCTATTTAATGTTCTTTCTTTCACTATAGGATAATGGGGAAAAACAAAATGACCTTCAGGTAAGTATTGTTACTTCACCACAAGGTGACACTTAAGTGATTTTTGCTCCATTCTGAAAAGGAAAAAAAAAACGAAAAACAGATGCCTATTTCAGAAGCCTTTGATATTTTCTAAAATTATATTTATTGTAACTGGTGGGATACATATAATTATCAGCTCTGTATTGATCTGATAGTCTTCAGCTTCAGTGCTCTGCATCATTGTGTCACTGCACACATCTGTCAGGTGCTGTTTGTGCCAGAAGAAAACATGTCACTTCAGTGCTGAAATCATGACTGTTAGGACACATTCTCCACTTGAAAAAGCATTTTTTCCTTAGAAYGCCAAAAAAATGTAATAGTGAGATTATCCGTACATGCATCAGGTAGATGGTGTGAATATACTAAAAATAATCAGCCTCCTGACTGTGTACAGAAACCAAGACCCCGACCGTGGAGACGCACACACTATCCCACCACTTTCCTCTCGGCTCTTTCTTACATTGCCCCCTAAAGCAGCTGCCATCGCTTCTTGCTACAACTGGGCTGCAGGAACCACCGGCCTGAGCTTGGATGGCTACTCTTACAGCAGAAATGGCAAAATTAAAGCAACTAATCTCTTTCATAGTCTAGGAAAAAGACACTGCTGCTTCTTCCTTCTTAGGAGAAACTTTTCACCAAAGACACCAGTGAGGAACAAGCTGTTCTAGACTTGCTGGCAAAAGCTTAGGAAACTGCTCTACTTATCAGCACTGAGATGAGCTACGAATCGTGCCACTTTTCCTATCATTGGGGAGGAGGGAAAAAGAGAAATGAGGGGGGCAATAGAAGGAAATTAGAGTATGAGAAGAGATATATTTCCCAACAAAACCAGGCTTGTGACATCAACGCCAGGCCCAGAAATCTTACACAAATGTTTGTCTTCAAATATACCAGTTAGTCCCAATTAAGTCAGTCCACCTTCTTGTGAATCCAAACTCTCTGCAGATTTGTGATACAAAAAGGATGAATCAAACAGTTACAATGGAAAGCCACCTTTGCATGTATATGCATCCATAGCAATTTCTACCTGGTTATGAACAAACAAATAGCCATTCAGAACCCAATTTTCACACTTAATGACTCTACAGGTTCCCTAAAAAAGCAAGTAAATACCCTGGGCAGAGATCCCATATAAGGCTTTCTACCTTCAGGGCTACAGTCTCATGACGACTATGTTGGAAAAACTGTGCTACCTGACACCAGCAGAGAACACAGGCCAATATTTTGAAATTGCAAAAAAATAAGAGAAATCATATTACATAGCTGTTTAGCAAAAAAACAGACACCCCTTTGACCTACAGATGGAATATTTTTATTTTGAAAACCTTCTCTCAGTTAAATAACTTCTCTATATACCCAGTATAAAAGCAGAATTGAATCTCTTGGGACTGGGTTAGCTTCATGTCAGAGCATTTCCCGCATCCACAGTACAAAGCACCTGTCATTTCTTCCCAATCATTTTACATTTTGCACTTGCATAAATAAAAACCTTGCTTCAAAATATAAGGCCTTTCTAGCCCCTGAGGGCCAAAATCCTCAGGGTTTTGGGGTGCACATTTCCCCCACAGGTTTTATACTCCCGGATAAGGAGACAAAAATGTACATTTTTTTCCACTTAGGAGGCTTTGCTGTCTGCATTGTACAGGCTGCACAATGCATGGTAATATCTTCTCATCACTGTAGTGTAAGGTACAGGTAAAATAACAACAAAGTGATATTGCTTATTATCACTTGCCCTACTATAATTCAGCCCAGGGAAAACGTCAAAAAATAAATAACAAAAATTCCTCAAAATATATACAACATCTAGACACATTGTACCATCATTTTTGAAGAAAAATTCCCATTGATATCAATAATATATTCTGTTTAATAGATGCAACCCCCCCCCACGTTACTATCTCAGCACATAGCACCTTCTTTTAGCAATGCAAAACTTGACTCTCTGAACCTCAAGATTTTCATATAGAGCCCTATCCTTTCACGTCCTCTGTGCTCTGAATTGCACAGTGAAACCAAAGGGAACTCAGCTGTTTTGGGAGCTACTTAGTGTATAATAGATACTGGCCAGTAATGCAGAGTAGATTCCGATCTTTGTCTCTACACATAAACTCTTGAAAGCATCACTGATTACAAAAAGAGAAGGTTCATTATTCTTTTTAATCACATTGTCTTGAGGTAAGACTTTCAGATTTCAAAAATTTTAACAAAAAGCATCAAATGATCATTAAAATGTAAACAACTAAGCAGAAGTTACTCAGGATCAAACTGCAGCTCCACTTAGCTAACGGCCAGGCACTGCTGCTATCCCATATCCCTTACTAAATCTCTGGCACAATTAGAAAAGTACAAAAATACACAATACCATGAAGAAATCAAATACCTTGATCCCAAATCTGATAATACAATGATGCAGAGTCCTCATTGTACATGCTGTTTTGCTCTTTACGTAAAATTAGTTTCACTATCACAAAGCATTTAGTTACAGTTATACTTCTGCAATTAATCACAGCTATTGCTATATCTGTAACTGCTGTCTATTGCAACATACAGAGAAGCAAAAACTTGATAGATAGACATATAGATTTATTCAACTTTCTAAGTGACACAACCTGAAAAACTCAGCAAAGCTGTTCTTAAAAGAACAAAACTTACACACCGAGATAAATTTATAAACCAATAAGAGAATTTTATTGTCCAAAAAATTAAAACAAAAAGAACACGCCCAGGAGATTTTGCCGCCACCATTAAAATAACATTAAGCACCGTCCTGAGTATCAGGATAGATTTTCTAGAAAAGCACATCATTAACATCTGTGTGACACAGAAACTAGCTGGTGCCTCTCACTCCCGCTTGCTAATATTTACGTCCCCATCAACAAGAGAAACATTTAAAAGTATCCAAAAGGTTAGCATTCTTAAGAACCCTTTTTTTCCTTTCAGTGAGCAACCTCTCCCCTTATGGCAGTCCGCAAACACATCCAAGTTGTCATAATGATACCTACAAGAAATTTCAGAAGCTCTCATAAAAGGGCTTCGCATATGCAATCCACAGCACTGAACAGTGAATTTAAAAAACCCAATTTTTTTTCCGAGTTTGAAGTTTTTAAGCCTTGCGGATGGTTGGAGTAGGAAAAAGGAAATTTACTAGGCAGTACAAAGGAAATCTTGTTGTCCTCTATTGTGGCAGTGGGGGTGTTGCCCAATTCTAACTTATCTAGGTTGATAAAGGAAACCAAAGAACACGTTACTGAAAAAAATTCCAATAAAAAATGTACCCCTTTCTTACCTTAATAGTGCTTGCCATAATGTGATCAAGATTATTGATTGCTAATAATTGTTAATAATAATTATTGCTTCGCTCTGACCAGAAAGAAGTTTTGATGAGGTTGTTTAGAGCGGATGAGATTGTGCTAACTCTGGGAAATGAAGTCAGCCAATGGCAGGAAGAGGTTTCTATTGGTCCTGGCCACTGCAGCTCAAAGAAACAGGATATTTGGGAGTGAAGAGATAAGAGTCCTAAAACAATGTTGTTTTTCTTGATGATATGTGACTAGATTTTTTTTTTTTTTTTTTTTTACAAAAAAAGTCAATTGCCTATGACTGCCTAGGCAGGTGTGATCTGATGTGCAGTAAGTGTGACATGCCACTTTGAGGCAGGATGCAGATGTCAGATGAAATGGGCCAAATTCAGCACTGGTTTCAGAGACTCTATTCGCTGGGGAATTGCCAATTCAGGGCCAAAGCCAGACTTGGTATAAGCGGGTGTATCTCCAAATATGTTAATGAAGTCTAGCCTGCTTACACCACATCTATATTTGTCCATTAACCTCATTCCTGGATTCTTGAGCTATTGACACTTTCTAGCCTATCTGATCTAGCACATTTTTTCTTAGAGAAGTAACTAGACTGGAGACAATCCTTTCTTTTTGATGCCTCTTTCTTACTGAGAAAAAGAATCACAAAAACACATACATTTCTAAAGCAAATGCCTGAATGCCTTCAACGGTCTTAAAATTTCCACACTCTTTCTTTTGTTCACAGCTTTCTCTGCTCTGTCCATGTATGAAAATGAGATGATTTCATTGGCAATTCCCTTCCTGAACTGAGTGTGATGGTCATTTGTTACTTGGTGTTATACCAGATTTTCATTTACCTGGGTGTAGTGCTTGGCAGTCTCAGGACACCCCCAGTACTACAGGCTGCGTGAATGAAAGACTGTCCATGTCCTAGGACCTTGCTTAGGAGTGCTGAACTCCTAGTAGGGGAGGAAAAAAAAGGATGGGAATAAGAAAGGCAAAGTGTTTTCACAGCACCAGCCAATACAAAAGTGCACATGCAAAGACCCACTCAGGATCCGGTGCTGGCACAACCCTCTTGTTCTTGTGAGTCTTTCAACATCTTCTGTTTTTGTAAAAGATGTAGTTCTTGGTGTCAAGAGATTCTGAGCTTTCATCTAGAAGAGAAAAGTTTGAAAATAGGACCCTCAAAAGTTGTAGGAAAAAATAAAAGAAGTCAGTTTTGTTTTGTTTTGTAATCTTRTAATTTTTAAAAGCTGGTCTGATAATGACCTGCTTATGATTTCCGGGTACTTTGTATAACAATATTGAACCACGGACATGCTATTTGAAAGCACTGCAGCACTGGGTAAACAATTCTCACTGCAATAGGGTCCTGCTCTTGGACCAGGGACTCTGGTATGATAAAAAAGAATAAGAAAGAATAAGAAAAAGAAATAGGTTTGTAGCAGCATTATTTACCAGAGGTAGGTGATCTTACCCTCTCCCAACGCCTTCCTCTCCTGCTCCTTAGGAAAAGAAATGGAAATTAGGGCGCTGTTCTGTAACTGGTGATGACTATTGAAATTTCATACTACCTTTGGCAATTGGTATGCTTTTTTTCCCCAATGGTATGCMGTGACAGAGGCAGAACCAAGAGGCTCAGTTCACTCTTTCCCTCCCATCCTGACCCAAACAAGACTAAACGCAGCCACCTGCTTCTGCAGGGCACGAAGCGCTGCCCGCTTGGCCCTCAGGCATTCACTTCACAGGAGCAGCTGCCCCTCGCCCCAAGTGGGAAAGAGGACGGGCCCCCCCGAGGGGCTGAGCGAGCCTCCCGTGCGCTCGAGGGCAGGAGGAGTCAGGGAAGGGGACACCAAACACCTGGCTTTTCCTCCCCACTCTGGACGCACAGCATCAATTCCACTTACAGGTTGAGCTTCATTTTATAGTCTGCTTTATGGAGCTGCTGTTTCTTCCACTGCAGAGGTGACTTCTGGTCACTACAGACCTATCTAGAGTCAGCACTGCTGTGCAATAATTTATACTCTCTATGAGTTTATTTATGTGTAAATCCAGTGTTTTTGCCCTACTGAGTGTCTTCTTGCAACCTGCATCAACTGAACTACTGTGCTTGTGCAGAGTAGGTGGCTTCTGGTAACTTTCCTATTTTCATTATGAACAGTAAGAAAAGAAAGCAATTTACAGTAATTGTATTTCATGGGGATGTTGATTTCCTCCCTTTTCATCTCCAAACAATGAGTAAGACAGCCAAAAGATTAAAACCTTTTTCTTGAAGTTTCAAAGTGTTGTATAATGTTTCAGTTGGGTGACTTCCACTCTACTGAAGTCTATGATATATATTTTTTCCCCCTTTAACATACTGAGCAGCTTGAAACATCCATTCCAGCTCTCCCGTGGATGGGGTCCAAAAAATTCTTTCAAAAGCATGTTTTGGTAATGATTCTTCTCCAGGCTATCTCCATATAGACAAACCTCCTGTTGATTCCTGTAGCCCCAGTAGGGCTTTTGGAAGCATAAGGCATGCAATATCAAGCCTAACTGAGCTGTATTATTATTGCATAAGTTTTATAGAGCCCACAACCCAGTAAGGATTTTGCCATTTTAAACTGGCACACATTCTGTGCCAAAGAATTCAATGAAGTTTATTTGACATTCAAGCTAATACCCACACGCAGATTTCTGAGTGTTTATGCTTGTGTCGATCCAGTTGTGAGACAGAGCCTTGGTATTGTAAGGAAAGGAAAATATTGGGTTATCAAATCACAGTCATCCAGTTGCAAAAGGAAAATAGTACAAACACTTCTACTATTTTTCTCTTTTCTGAATTTCGTTAAGATTAAATAGAAAGAAAATATGTTTTGTTATGTTAGGCAACTATGTGCTATTGTTTGAAATAATAGTGTGCGAGTTAAAAAAAAATGCAGCTTTGTCAACAAACAGAATGAAAACACACAAAAAGCATTAAAAAGTATTAAAAAGCCACACAAGCGACGTAACACCCTCTCTCCCCACATTCTTTCTCTCAAGCTTGTCACCCTAATTTGTCTGGACTTTTTTCTGTTGAAATTTTCATTTATATTCAAACCTGTATCTAGAAACCCCAGAGCAACAAAACACCACCGCATGTACTTAACATTAAACATATTCTTAAGTTTCTTAATCAAAACAGAGTTTTTGCACCTGCTTTAAAGTTATGATTGTGCTTAAGTTCATTCCTGAATACAAACAGGCTGAATACAAACACTGCKTTAAGTGCTTTTTATCTTTAAGACTAAAGAGCTCCCTCTTTAGAGAAGAGCTTTTCTAAACTGTAGACAAAAGATCTGATCCTCTGTTAATCTTCACCCACTTCAACCAGCCCTGCACAGACCTAAAGATTTGATCTGACCATCCAAAATAAGTGATTAGACCAGGTCCTAAACAAAGAAGATGAATCTCCAAAGAAAAAAGTTGGTTTGCTTCTTGCAGCCTTCCTAGGATTTATTACAAATATGTTTAATATGTATGCACTGATCTAAAGACAGGCAAAATATTTCCAAAGTGACTATTTCTCATGCCATTTGAAACACCACTAGTGCCTTGAAAAGCAATCCAGTCCTCAGATTTTTTTTTTAAATCATGTCCGCTAGAGTGTTACGATGCAGGAAATACATTACAATATTCCTTATGTAAACAGGTCTGCAATCCGTCTTGCTGTCTGGGAGGTATACCAAGAACTTTGTTCTCAACTTTGGCTGACCATGAGACTAGAGACGAGCTCTTAATATCCTCACTAGTGCCACAATGTCTTTTACTCTCACAACTCTTGTTCTGCAGCCTGCTGGGACAGCATCTTTCCCTTTTTACTTTCTAAAATGCTATTAGGATTGCTAATAACATGGCCTTTGTCCCTTTAAATGTATAGACTTCCTTAAATTATAAATAATTCTCTCTTTAAATTCAATTGGGACACATTCCTGGAGAATGTACGGAGACACATGCACCTTGTGTTTTCTGCCCAGGTCAGAGCTTAGTATGCGTACATACACTATCTGCAGGTGTAGGTACCAAAAGAAAAAGAAAGAACCGAGAAAAGAAAAGTGAAATAAAGCTGTGTTCTTCTTAATAATATTACAGGTAAAAAAGAGACATTAGGTAGAACCAGATTACATATCAAATAATCTGAGTACAATAAAAAAAAGTCTGCGATGCAGTTTTTTGGAAGCAGATTTTAATAAATAGAAGGAAGTTTTTAATGCTACTTCATGGCATACAAAGATATGTGTTTAAAGTTCTTTTTTCTTTTTTAAAAAAACAGTTCATTTTGCATAATTGTAGCTCTGAACCTTTTATTCAGTTTGGCCATACTCAACTCACTGCGTGAGGGCAAAATACGCTCTTATCAAGTTTTCACCAAGTTCTTCAGCAGGACTTCCTCCCTCTAATTTATTGCTTTCAGCTAGCTCTGAAGAAAATGTCAATAAATCTGTTCACAGAGAGTGCAATTCTCCCCTCACCACAACGAAAGCTCTCAAAAACGGGCTTTTCGCAGAGGAACAACCAGGGTGCCCAGAAGAAAAGCTCAGCTTCACAACCAGAGGCAGCCTTGAGAGGCGTTTTGAGGTGCAGCCTTGCTCTCCAAGGCCAGCCACGCTCCCTCTCCAGCCTTCATGCCCGCCTTGGCATCCCCAGCCCCCAAAATGCCAGCTCCTGCAGTCCCGTCTGCCCCTTTGCGCAGCCCCAAATAGCACCATGATGCTCCAGGTTTCACCAGGTGCAGAGGTAGGCTCTGCTCCACACCCTGACATACACTGCTTGCCGTTGCTCTGCCCCAACTCTCTTCCAAAATATCCAGAATTTCTGGGGCTCTGGGGTTCCCTAAAGAACCTGCTCCTTCTCCACACAAGGGAATTTGATTCGGAAACCAGGGATGAGGCAGCAGAGACAAGCTCCTGCTGGGAAAAAGCACAGTCCAACCCTGAAATCTGCCCCTGCCCAAATGACCCCTGGCTCCAAACCCCAAGGTTACCGCAGGGAGGAAGGTGTTATTCCAGGTGAAGCAGTGCATTTGCATTCACCAAACTCTAATTAATGTGTCAAAGCAAGCAGTCCACGTAAAGCTGTGCTGTTAATACTGCCTGGCCACTGGGGCAACATGGCATCCCATAAAAAGCAGCATTTCCTTCAGCCTTCTTTCAAAGCTTTCATGTTTCTAGTTTGCCTTAGTGTCAGATTTTGCACCACAATGAAGAGAGGAGGAGCACGGCCCTATCCCTTGGACATTTTCCCACTGAATTTTTAACACCTGCGAGTGCCGTGGGGAAAGGCCAGGGCAGCCAGGCAGCTCCAGCCCGGCTCTTGCTTTGTGCTGGTCTCAGTAGCTGTCGTCACTAGAGGGTGCTCAGTGCCCCTCTAAAAGGAGAGCTCTGGTTTGTCTGACAGGGCTATTGCATCGTTTCCTCCACCACCACAATGCACAGCTCTTTATACATATACAAAGTCTGCTTTTTTATACACACACACACACACACATATATATAAAATATTTTAACACAAATAGATAACAGATTTCTTTCAAAGGCATCTATCTTCGGTTTTGCCCTCAGGGTCAGTTACAGCTTAACTTCTCGCCATTCTCCTGTCTTTGCTTCCTTTCGGTCACTCCATGCACGATCTTCAGTGCCTCCAACCTGTTCAGCCAACGAACCCTCCGCATCCCTATCCCATCCCCACCTTATTTCCTGTGCCTCATGTTCCACAATGGCAAGAACGACCAGTGCACCTGATTTGCCTGCCAAGCTGGAAAGTTGGGAGAGAGGCTGATTTGAGGGCAACATACATAAAAAAAAAAATTCTTTTTTTTTTAAACTTCATGAAACAGTAGCAACCAAAAATGTATTGTTTCTCCATGGGCAAATTTTTACAGAAATAAAATGCTGCAAATTTTCAAAATGGAAGTCAAAGTATTTTGTTTACTGACTCTGATCCCTTAAATAGCTTTCATCACTCAAAATATTTTTGGCGATTAAACTACTCTTCAAAAATACTTTGCCCACCTTATCTGTCCTGATCATCTTGGGAGACCAGTTCTATTCCATACATAAAATATACTGCAGAAATGGGAGATAAAAAAAATGGGAGCTCTATTTGCATGAATTAGGTTGGCACAGTTACCATTATCTTGGCACTGGAGTTATTTGCGATATTTAACACACATACTTCATAACAGCTTAACGAGACAGGGAAGTGATGGCATTCTCACTTGCAGACAGAGAATCAAATCACTAACTGCTGACGTGGAATTCATTTCATCAGTCTTCTAAAATATCCAGACTAAACTAGTTCTCCAAGACTTTTTCCACAGTCCCTGAAACAAGTATCTTCATCGTGTCATTCACTCTACCCTATAACAGCTACTTAAAATAGGTGGGATGACTCACACCTTTAACATACTTCTCCCTTTCTTTCCATTACCTACAATAGGCACCTTCATGATATGTGGGACACCCAGCTTTAGGGTAACTCAAGTTATGTGAGATGAGTATCACTCCAACTTTCCTTTGATTCTTCCTCAGTTTTCCTTTCTCTAAAATGGTGACAATTATATCACCAAATACCAAAGGAGTGCTGTATGGATTAATAATTAAAGTGCACTGAAAACTTTGGCTGAAAGTTGCCACCAATATGAAAGCTATTTGTTTTAGGCTAGATGATGATTTAAAGCTGATTAAGTGACAATGATACTGCAGGGACAAAAAAAAAAACACTTCAAAAAAGCAAATTCTGTGCGAGGCAAAAAACAAATAGCTCTGAGGGAAAAGACCAACATTTTTCATCACTTTCTCAAATGTTTTTAGATAATTTTAACTGAAGCATACAATAGCTTGAACTGCTTACTCCAGAATGCTGTCCTTCAAGGTTTTACCAACCCTGGATTGATGGGTGTTGCGCGCAGTGAATATGTCTGGCATATTGGATTTCTAGACCGTATAAGTGAGGCTGTTTCAAGATTTTCATCAAGAATGGAACCTATTAAAGTGTCCCTCACACTGCTCTGGCTTTTATAGCATGCTTTGGAGAACTGTATGCCTTTTTTTTTCTCCATGACCAGGAAGTCTATAGAAAATGTTTTCAACTGCTTTATTTGACCTTTCACCTCTTGGCTTTGCCTAATCTGCAAATTTGAATAGGAGGTATAGCTGTGCTTTTTTTTTTTTCTCTGTCGGTCTCTCTCTCTCTAAGTAACTAGTTGAATTGCTGAAAGCACCAGACATGCATCTAAAATTGGGACGCTTTCTGTGTTGTACTTTGTTAGTGGCTGTAAACAAGAAACAGATGTGAAATATCTGTGTTTGGAACCTAGTGACCCAGAAAGACCGGGGCTAATCCAGATCATTCTTAATAACTGAAAACTGCCACCCTGTGACTACCTTGACATACATGCACACACCTACATGAACCCCCAAACACACACATACACACACACACGCACGCACACACACAGAGACCCTCAGGACTTTGATATGCCTTTACATTAAATATGAACTCAGAATAGCTCAGATTTGAACAACAACAAAACTGGATTCTCCATGGATATTTTTTTCCCAATATTTTGATAAGCCTCTTTCCATTCAGACAACTGGCTTCAACAAAAGGTGAATCCTCCAGCAGTGGGGAAGAAAGAAAATAAGAAAGAAAGAATAGGTATATAAACAAAACTTTGACCTACCTAGTTCATCTCAACTTGTGCCAAGTATCTCACTGCATCTTATGCTGGGACTAAATAATTGCCCTATCTGAAGTAGGAGACCTTTGCCTGTTTTTTTCCCATGGCTGTAGGTGACAGACCCAGGTAGAAGAGTAATGGGGATGGGATTGCTGGAGCAATGCAAAAATTAATACTCCACCAAGAGCACTGTTTTTTTGTCAAAATCTTAAAGAAGAAATTCAGGTTGCAGGAGATGCCATTCCTGTCACTGTTTCCAAACATTAAATGTATGCTGTATATAGTAAAAGTAAACTACTTCTATTGCACTGGTAACTTGCCATTGCAAAATGAGCACATTCCAAACAGTAGCATATTTTCTCACAGTCTAGGACAGAGAGATACATTTAGCTGGCCATTTTAAATACTGAAAACAAGAAGACACAATAATCATTGAACAATTACTTGCAATGAAATTAAAAAAAAACACAAATAGAAAATAAGTCCACTCAGGAATTGTGATAGTATCTTACATCTTCTAGAAATACTCCTGAGGCTAGATTGTATGGTCCAGAAATGATAAGATTCACACATTTCTACAACTGTCTGATATTTCTGCCATTCTCAAAGTCCTAGTGCCATATGCCTTGTGAGAAAAAAAAAACAATCAGTATTAACTACAACTGGTTTGACTTTCAACTATACAATTAAATTATAAATATTTATCACCTGTTTGAAAACCTGTTGAGAGGAAATAACAACCAAAAATGCCTGTGGAAGCTGCAGTTTTCTTGTGGCTTTCTGAGGAGCAGCAGATAGGTCTCAAATCACAGCATGATCTTGTACTAGAGACATAAACGGCCTCATTCCTCTCCTCAGTTAGATCTGACACCTTGGAGCTTTACCACATATCTGCAGTGATGCCCATGCAGGATTGTCTGGGTAGTAGAAAAGACTTGTTTGGAAATTGGGTGATTCCAGGAACTGTCTATTGGCAACTCCCTGCCTTTGGCATTACTCCAGTAGTTTACAGAAGAACTTTTTACTATCAGCATGAAATGTGCCTGAGAAGTCTCTTTAAAGAGTTACAGCATACCTTGGATCTGTAAAGCATGATGATGAGTACCAAGCATTTCCAATATCCAAGAAATGCCACTTTGATAAAGTCCTACCTGGCGTGGTTTCTGTACGACTACATTTATAAAGCTCAGTGCATTTAGAAAAATGCATTTACAACAACATACAAGAACATTAGATAATTATCTTAAAAGTACAGTGAAACCAAAGGACTTGGCAACAATAAAACAAAGCATTTTCTTATGGGGACTAAATATACCTGCCAGGAAGAGAGAAAAAGAGTTCTCAATTACATTAAGGGATACAAACTGTGGGCATAAAATGCTTATCACTTCAAAGAAAGCATTGAATATAGTCAGTTGCCAAGACAATTTTAACCCAGAGGTTTTGTAGACCTAAGATTTGTCATCATCATCACAATCTTATTTCACATATCTAAAGCACTTTGTAGCTGACAGAATATTTTAAAAAAATAAACACAACGTCCTGCTTCTACTGAAAGGGATAGCACAACTCCTTTTGCCTCAGTGGAACTAAACTTTCAACCCACTGGAAATTAAACAAAATTACACATTATCACAGTTTCCTGCAAACTGAAGATCCTGAGGTTCAAAGAGCTCTAAGTAGGTCATGTTCCAAGTCACAAAAAGTACTGTCCAATAACCTAAAATGAGCAGAAGTGGAAATATGGAAGGAACCAATAATTGATAAGATTTAATGCATGATTTAAGGCCCAGGAAAGAATCCCTACAGCCTTTTCCTACTATGACAGACTTGCCAGACGTGTGAAAAACTTGCTAAAACATGTGTGTTAAATTACCTTGGTGGCCCATGACTTTCCCAGCAACCACTCCCAATTAGTTGGGCTCCAGTAAAGCAGAAATAAAATTTTGCATGCAGCATTAGTTCCTTAGAATGGTGTTTATTCTAAAAGCATCTGTATTTTGTGTCTAATCCTAGAAAATGCCAGACTTTTCTAATTCATGGCACTCAAGTCCATGGGGTGTCTAGTTCTTCATCTCCATCTTCTTAAAATGTTGTATCAGCTGAAAGATAAAATTTTAAACTCTTGCTACATCTTTTGGACTTGATCTTACTCACACTGAAGTAAAAATCAGGGCTTCCACTTATTTTAGCAGCTATAGAATTAGGCCCATTATTTTCCACAACATACTGTGATTGATCCATAAAAGAAGCTCCTGTTAAAATGATATTATATAAAGTGCTTTTGCATTTCTCAAAAACAAACTGTGGCATTAAGACAGCTTGGTTTCCTTTGCATAAAAGTTTTTCGCCCCCAAATTCTTCCTCTCCACTGCAACAGACTCAGGTCCCTCATGTTGCTGGGGATGCTGTGCAAGAGTCGGGGCATCGTAGCCAGTTTGGATTCACGCCGGCACCAATGTGCCAGGCAGCTGCTGCCAAACTCTGCCCAAAACATTCTCCCTGCCTTTCCTGCAGTGGAGACACTCTTTCAGGACTGTCTCCCTCACCTCCCTGCTGTGCTACACAACCTTCTGGAAAGCTAACACCTTTGAGCCCTCCAACTCTCCACTGAATGGACGGATAGCTCTGTTTCCTTATGAAATCTGGACGGAAACTATTTTAGGCAAATCTGTCACACTGAAAATGTGAAGAGAGACCAAGCCTCCTTCTGCTTTGTGTCTTAAAATTATCCTGCTGGTCAAATCTGACCCTACACTGAGCGGCTCCCTTGGTGGAGGGGTAATACTCTCTTCACCCATAAAGTTGTATCTGATTTCCCATACATGGTTCCATTTTAACAACTGAGGCTTCAGAGTCGAGCAGAAAATTTTGTCTGGCTCATAAATGGCAAAATTTTTTAAGAGGAAAGGAGAGAAGAAATGTTATTCAAGTTTGTCACTTTTTTAATGATCTGACAGTAAAGAAGAAGAAGAAGAAAGAAAGAGGAAGAGGAAGAGGGTCTGAGGGTCTGGCCAGTGTTCTTCAACCTTACTAGGAAAATTCTCCTTAGATTTCAAAGTAACCAAGATTTATGTTTTCCTTAACTGTTAATATTTCACAGCTTTTCAGTTCTTGGGCTCAATAAAGGACATTACAGGTATCTGTGTTGTTTTCACTTAGCAACTCTAATTGTTGAATTTTTTAAAAAAAGATCCGGTTTTGGTTTTGAAAAATAACACCACAGATCTGAACTTCAGTCCTGCAAGACTTATATATGGACTTATCTTTACACAGTTGAACATTACATTCTCATTGACATCAGTGAAGACTACATAAAATGTAAAAGCTGAATTTATGGATGTTATTTTGCAGGCTCAGGACCTTAGTTTTTTGGTTCCTAGTTTTTTGGGAGAATTTTCATGCTAGCTCTAATATACTGCTAGCTCTAATATACTGCAGGCACAAATAATTGAAGCTACCAGTTTGCATGTCCAATGTAGGTCAGCCAACTGCATGATTTACCACTGCAATCAGATACTCAGAATTTCAGGAGACCTAAATTGTAGGTGAAAAAATGCAGGCAATTTTCAGAAAACTTGAACTTTTCTGTGTAAAGTGGAAAGCAGTCATTAATGGATTTGATCATTAGCTCTTCTTACACATAAAGTATTGCATTCAGAGTAGAAAGAATCAATTTTATTAACTGTACTACTCATTTCTCTACTAATAAGGCTTTTTTATACCTGACATTGATGATTTGGCTTACCAAAATTATACAAAAATGCCATATTAAAAACAGTCCTGTAGAGGTTGGTTGGTCTTCCTACCCTGAGTTGCTGATACTACTATTAGTGTCAGTACTTCACAAAGCATTATTCAGCATATCAACCTCCTTCACTAATTAGCCACTGGTATTTATCATGCATATCAATTTCAGAGAATCAGGCTTAAATGACTATCTCAGGAAATTAATGATGAACAAGAGCCAGTACAAATATAAGAGCTGGAACTTCCACCAGTTAAATAATAACCTAAATCAACTCAAACTCAAGCATATATTCTTTACACATATTGAACTGAAAGATCAGTTATATGCATACAAGTGGTGCTAGAGGAATGCATAACACAACAGCATTAGGTAGCAAGGCAGTTTCACATCTTCAGAGAATGTTAGCCACCCATATTCACCCTCTCTCCTAAATCTTCTAAACTCAAGGTCAAAATCAGGAGGTAGAAGAAAAACATATGGCTTAATATCCTAACACTCATGCCCAGTGCTTGTTCCCCTCCAAGGCAAAGCTGCAGTCCCAGTCTTGCAAAGGCCTCTTACCATGTGGAAAGTCTCTATCGCAGTTGGGTGAAATTGTATTTATTTATTGGCAACTCAGTTATTTGCCAAAGAATGTGGTTTTAGGACAGCTGAAGCCATTTGTTAGTTCAGGTCAACCTTGCTGAATAGTTTTGGCTGAAACAAAAATGACAACAGACTTCGAAAACACTGGACATTCCCTTGAACAGATTTTTTAAACAGTTTCAACACTTTGTTTTCAGGGCACTTGTCAAGAAAGCAAAGGAAGGAAAGAGCAAGATTCACAAAGTTTCTCAAGGGGCGGGGGAAAAGCCTCCCGCCTTTTATGCAGTAACCCAGCATGTGCCCAGTCACAGCACTCTCAGCTAATCTCCATCTCCTGCCAGTGGGGACCCGCCACCTGCCAAGGCAGCAGCTTCATTACTAAGTCAAGTCATTCACTCCCCAGCTCTGCTCCTCACTTGCTATTTAAGTATCCTACAAAACATGGGACAGAGTGAATTACAAGCAGCCAAACTATGATACAATACTTGGTCAGATGCTTTGCTAAATCAGGACCTTTGACCATAAACTCCTGCAGGGTACGATATGATTGCCTGAAGACCTGCACGATGGTAGCACCAAATCTGGGGGTAGAGAAAGCCTTGTTTGCCATTGAAATACAAATAACATGCAGGAATAATATTATAAAAGAATGTATTCCTCTCAAAGTTTGTGTAGGCTTCATTCAAGCCAAGCATATGCAGAATCAAAGCTGTTTATCTGCCAATATCAGAAGTATGATCCAAGCAAGACCATCCAGATATTGCCAGTCACACAGTTCTCTCCATGAGGAAAGAATTTAGAATGTAGTATTTGACTAAGAACCACATAATTGCAATGTCAAAAATTATAGTAAATGGTTCTAACCAATTGCCAAGAAGTGGGATATTTTTCTGGCTTGAGCTTTTATYAGAAAAATAAAAAATGCAGAGGTTACAGCAAGTGTGATGTTACTAAGCTGTCATTCTAGAAACTGTCCTCTGAAACAAAATTGAAGAGGATAACAAATAAAATGATACATGTTAGTTCAAGTATGGTTGGAAAAGAAGTAGATCACCTTTGCAGGCTTCCTATACCAAACAACAGAACTTTGTGCACTATGAATAGCCAGATTCACACACTGTGATTTATGTTATTAATTTTAAAGACTGTACAAAATAAGAAGTCAAAACAATTCACTCCAACTAGACTGATGTTTTTAGTGGACACATCTCTTAACACAATATTCAGCTCCTGCAGGTGAAGTTTCATTCGAAGGCTCTTCTTCCCCTCAGGCTAATTTTCTTATTGTGTTATTTTTCCTGTGTTTTTTTTTTTTTAATTTTAAATTGCCCAATTGTTTTCAAGCCTGAACACCTATATGTTAAAATAAATCTCATGCATTAAAGTACGTTATACACACTATATATATAATATCATGCACTCATCACCATGGTATTTTCAGCCCCAGGCTTATTAATTCACAATGATTCCAAGATCTGCAAAGAAATCCCCTCCCCAAATATTTAGAATATACAAAGGAAGTGCAAAGAATACAGTAGGGTGGCAAACATCCTTCTGCACTGGATAAATTAGGCTAAGTAAAGCAGGTCATTAGGGAGTAGGACTTTACTGAGAGAACTGGTTTTTGAGGTAAATTGCAAACATATCATCATAGGGATATCGGTCCCACATTTTGGGGAGAGGTGAATAATAAACCCATTAAAAAATGCAACTCTGAGCCATGTGGAATCATTTCCAAATTTGTGTTGAATTCCATTAATTGCCTTGAATTATAAAAAAAAAAAAGAGAGAGAAAAAATAGGAAATGTCAGAACATCCTACTACAACATTTCTAAAAGAAAGTGTTTCTAAATATTCAGACAGAACTGTGTCCCATTTACAAAAAAGTACCACAAGCAGGAATAATTGCATGTGTCTCCTATATTATGTTTATATGATAGTGTGCTGAGGTTTTCCCTTTGCAAAGTTTCCAGGGTGTGATGCCTCTCCAAGAGAGAAGAGATGCATGGGAGTATAGGTGTCCCTGGCATTTCTTGCCATCTCTTTGTTTTTCAGTATTTGTGTTTTATCTTAGGCAATTAAATACTTAGCAAAAAAAAAAAAAAAAAGCTTAGGTAATTTCCTGAATACCAGGTCAGTAGCCAAATGCAGGTGGAGATATAGGTGGCAAAATGCAGAAACAAGTGGAAGAATGAAACAATTCAAACTGGGAGCTAAGGGGATGGCAAATATTATTGAGAAAGYTTCTACAAAACTAGGAAGAAAACCAAAGGGAGTGGGACTAGAAAGAAATTGCTCTCCTACCCAAAGTCTCAAACATCATCCCTGTGTACTACATTAAAGGAGCAGCAGAACAGAACAGAGACACATTGTGCTGCTGCAAGATGATTTGCAGGAAAAAAATCAGATCACACCCATCAATCAGCTGTTGCTTATTGCCCCCTTCACCTCTGAGCATGGATAAAAGAACCATCAAGTTGYGGGCTGAGTCCCAAGTTGTGCTGAGCATGACTGCCCTGAAATCAGGGGGTGTCCTAAGGCACCAGCACCTCTCAGGTCTGGCCCAGGGAGAGTTACAGCTGGAAGCCTTGATAAAGGAAAAAGAAAAATACATCTCTGCTTCATAATAGACAGGCAAACCTTTTAAACAGGAACATTTTGCTGGAAAATACCCAAATCTGACACAGGCTTGGACATCCAACACTTACACTTACAGAACAGCAAACCAGGTAATCAAATGCACGTAAGTCAGAAGAAAACCAGCTTTGCCTACTCCAACCATACCAGATCTGGTGACCAACAATACACTCCGGAACTCACAGAAATGTGCAAGAAAGTGAAAAAATTCACCAAAAATTGTCTGGTTATGAAAGCAAACAAGTCTTTTGATCTGCAGTAGGTGACTTTGGCATCACAAAGAAATACAGTTTTCATTTTAAAAAATCATTGTTTAGCTGGTTGTGCCAAAGAAATAATGATGATCACACGGAAGCACAGCACTGCTTCTTGAGAAGAAAAGTACCTATCTGAAAYATTTATAGATAAGCACGACTGTGAGTAACTGATCAGGGCCCTGTGCTACCCATGTGTGAAAGCAGGTAACGCAACCAGGCATGAACTTTATAATTCAGTACTAGATTCAGACTCTTCAGTCCACTAAGTTGGAAGTGGGTATTTACATCTTAGTGGGGACTGGCCATAATTTTGCATTCAATCCCATGGGTTGCAAAACTTGGCTGTACCTGAAGGATCTTGAATTTTTGCCCGGGCATAGAATAAATAAATATGAACAGCAACATGTCTCCAAGGAGAAAGTTCAAGGCAAAGGAAGTAACAGGGAGTAAAAAAAAAAACAAACAAAAAAACCTGTGTGAATCCACACTGTCATTAAACCACGTGAAACTGTCCTCTCACAGGAGAACACAGGCTGAACTGCAAAACATATGACGTTGCCCATCATAAGGGTGTGGGAAGTGATCTGTCACCTGGAATAGCAGGAGAGCAACTCCTCAGGCCTGAGTATGTGTTGTGAGCTAGAGTATGCACTGCCCAGGTGGCAACATCTGCTCAGTCCCTCAGCTGTCCTCTCTAATCCCTCAGCTCCACCAATGCCTTGTGGCAGCATGCCACTTTAAGAGTGGTGCTTTGCAAGCAATATTTCCACCCAGACCTTCCTGGGGAGACAACTGACACAATGTGGAAGCTACCAAACGCTCTGGCCAAAATTATTTGCCTGCAGCTCACTGATGAAGGATGCTGCCCCTTGGTTTGGCCTCAGTTGTGCACTCCTATTAATTACACAGGATGATGGCACAGGGGTTTCAGAGAAGGTACCACAGGCTAAGGGTGGGAGAAGGGCACATATAGCAGAAGGACTGGCTACTACTTTGTGTTTCAGAGTAGCAGAGCTATTATAACTAGTAGGATAAAAACAGTAATAGTTACTATTTCCATTAGCAAGCCTCATCCTCTCTGTGGATGGAGGAAGAGATGTGTTATAAGAGACCACAGACTGCTGACACCTTACATTTTAAAGAATTATTGTTGTCTCCTGTGAGGGGCTCAAAAATGCCCACCAGTTTAATGGCAGTACGATGTAGCATGTGATGTAGAAGGGATGGGAGAAATGTTCTTAGCAGGTTGTCTCCTTCACTGATTTTATCACAATTGTTTTAAATATCATTTATGGCTTCAAAATTAAGGAAAACATGCCGGGGAAAACAGTGGTTTTGTGGGAATTAAAAACAGTAGGCTGTATTTCTAACAAGTATAAAACAAAGGCTTATTTTCTTCTCTAAAATAAGCTGTCTGCATAGAGCCAAACTGTCAAACCTTGATCAGCTGATTTATAGTGCATTAGCCATACACAGTCCAAAAAAAAAAAAAAAAAAAAAAAAAAAAAAGCCTCCCCTAAAGAAATCACTGAAGATTTCTTTTGCTGTAGAAGACAGTTTGGGTTGCAGAGAATCAGACACCAGAAGAAATCCTAAGGGACCACTTCCAGCCGTGTAAGGGCTGTCTGCAGGCTGTCCTACACCCATTTAAAAATCAGGTAGCCCTGGTGAGCAGGAAAGCGATCTCCTTCCTCTACAAGCTCTGCACATAAGTTGTTACTGGGCCTGTGCTTTTTGGTGAAATTTCTGACAGCTTTGTAGCAGGCCTAATCTAATAATAGATCTAATAATAGGCAGTGTAATATCACACATGCCATTGGTCTCCTGGTGGGATTTGACTTCCATTAACAGCAAGTGCTTAGGAACATGCTACAAGTTGTTCTGGACTTCAGTGTGTTCCCAGAGCTTTGCCTCATGTACATAATGATGTAAAAAGATAATTGTCAAGACAAAGTGACACCATTTTTTATCAAATGAAGTTGAAATAGAAAATAATTTTTAAGAAATGATCACACTCACCCCTCTCCACAGCAACAGGAAAGTGTCTCCAGTTTGTCAACTGGAAAGAGATGCAATTAGCTGAGGGAAACAAGTATTCCCAGGTTTTAAAGAAGTACAGCAAAACACACACACGATAAAGGCTAAATTTCCAAGAATAAACAGCAACAGCAGTCTTCTTTGGCAAAGAATGGGAGTCAGTGGGTAGCAAACCCTTTGGGGAAGTGAGCATGGAAGTGACTGAAATTTATTGAAAGGGAGTTTGCTAATAAGAAACTATATTACTGTGCTGGCACAGGTATATTCTATCAGCATTTGCTAAAAAGTTGCTGTAAACTTCATGGAGGGGAGCTCAGAGTAAATATTTTGGAGAAAATACATATTTGAGGAAGGTAGCTTTTCATATTACAATCTCCATTTCATTCAACCTCCAGGAAAGGTCACTGATTTAATCGAAAGCTTTTTCCTTTGGTTACACTCCCAAATGTATATACCATCAAGATCTGGTGTACAGAAATAATTTGAAGCAAATCTTCTAAAAAAGGTTTTGAAGATGCTTGCCAGTAGAACATTGTGCCTCACAGCTATAATATCAGAAAAAGCCATTCAATTTAAATTAATATATTTGGCCAGACAGCTATATTAAAATTCTTGTTGTTTTTTCTGTTATAATGGTAGCCTGTGGTATGACTAGCCCTCTTCAAAAATCTGTATAGTTATTGCCTTTCTCTTGCCTAGGGTGCATCATATGTTTTTGATTTCGATGAGCTGCATTGCACTACCTCATTAAAACAAACACTTATGCAAAACAAAAGGCTGCGTATCACAGCACAGGGTATGTAAGCCAGCTTTGAAGACTGCAATGCTTCAAAGTATGTTTCAAAGGGGAACTTCCATCGACCCAGCTCCACTTGTGTTTAACATTTGTGTATGATGTCAGAGACACACAGTCCTTTCTTAGCTCCTGCAAACAAGGAGGTTTCAAAAGCAATACTAGCTGCAGCTGCAAAGCATGCAAGTGCAGTGCTCACCTACAGGTCAAAGGAAAAGGTAAGATTTTCCCCCATATGCATTCCTCCTCTCAGCCAGACAGTGCAGTTTCTCTACCCCCAAAAGAAAATACAGTATCTTTTGCCTACGCTGCTGGACAGCTCCACTTTTCCTACAGCAAACATGACCAACCGTAAGGAAACCCCTTCTCTCTTGTCTGTCTCTTCCCGAAAGCCCCCGCACCTTTTTCAGATGTATCCTCTTTTTCAGTGAGACACTATTTCCAGAGCATCTTTTCAGGGAATTAGGAGGACTGTGTTCCATATGAACCATTTTTCTAGTTAATTTTCAATTACTACTTTTGGCTGAGATGATCTTTGTCCTTAAAAATGTCTATTTCCCACTCATTGGAGAGGAGCACTCATATAAATGGAGTCTGGGGTAAGTAGCTTAAATGTAGACATTGCAGATGTCTAGAGTTAGGTGAATCCTACCAAAAACGTGAGATACGTGACTTTATGTGTATACATTTTTTGGTGGCTTGTTTAAAAAAACTTGAGTGCCAAGGTTGATATTTTTTATCCAAACCTCTCAAGCTGTTTACAAGGCAAGTTACATCATCGCTACTACAAGCTTAACAAAGTTTACGTGGGCTGCATCTTGGAAGGTCATCGGGATGTTATAGAATCTCAGTGATTATCACAGTTGTATAATGTATTCCTCAAGTTTCATTACGTGACAAAATACTTAGATTAATGCAAGCATTAATGCAAATATTTGCAAATTTTCAAAAAATGTTCACTGTTTGGCATTTTTGACACTCTAGAAGTTCATTTTTAATCACTTATGAAGGTCCTTATTTTCAAAATTAAATAACCACTGCTAGTCAAAATTCAGCAGGATTTTATATGAACTCCCTTAAAATGTAGCACCATTAGTTACTATACAGATAAAGAATTGCCAGTAAAGCCTGTGTACTACATCATCCTTCAGAAATAACTATTACTAATCAGCATGTTCTACAGTTTTAAAATTGGGCATAGATTTATTTTTCCATTTGGAATATTTTGAGGTCACGAAAAGAAAATTATTAAGGGACCATGGTGTTTGGAAGCTAAGGATACAAAACAGTGCTTGAGAGGGTGACCAAATAGGTATCTTCTCACCTTATTTTTTCCACTTTATTCTTGGAAGTTCTGTACTGAAGAATTACTTCATTGAAAGAGAATTGAGCATTGCCAGATTTGCTTCTGGCCCTGCAACTTAGAGAGATTTAACTGTCCATTCAGAAAATGTACTACAGGAAATTCAGCAAACAGATTGGTCATATAGTTTGAATGTAAGATTGTGAATTAGCATAGCGATTTCATACTTCGTAAGCAAACCATAGGCTGAATGCATTGATGCAACATGTGAATAATCTCAAAGGACAAACAAATATGTGGAAAGTAACTCTATGCTCATGGACAACTACAGAATTAAAAAAAGACAGCATTTAGAACTTGAATAGTTTGTTAAAAACTATTCAAACTGTTTGCCTTATTATGCCCTGCTCGCCAGTTTATCTTGTCATCATCCTATAGATTGTTATACTGTCTCGTATTTTTTAACACCATAATACAGCCTTTTTTTAAACAGACTTCTTATGCTTACAAGTTAGAATACTTCATTTCCTTTTACAAAACCAGCAGCTTGACTTCACAATGTATGTACTATTATCTAGCATTAAATTTTTTTTCAGAATACAATGGCAAAAAGTGATACAGTTCATAACCAATTAAAGTATCTCTGTACATATAGAGATTAAAAAAAAAAAGCTAATGAGGGTGAAATCCTGTCTCCATTGAAGTCAGGGGATTCACTGGCTTCTTTAGAACCTGGGCTTTATCCTAGCTACTCAATACTTTTCACATTTGAGAGGGAACCATTTAAAATTATAAATAGCAGCCAAAGTGCATGTGTGTGTGAGAGGGAAGATATAAAAAAACTGCCTGAAAAGTAAACTTCTTCTGGCAGTTTTGAGCTTTGTTGCCTCCAAGGCTAAATTTCATTTTAAGTAGGGGATACATTTCTACTCATGCTAGCTATCTAAAAGGTCTGAGCTAGTCAGACAGACTCCCTCTGAAGATAGTGGAGTCCCTCTCCTCCCTCTGGAGTCATCTTCTAAGACACAGGTTCAGGCTGCCCAGATTTCAAACAATGATGACTGCCACCCACCCACCTAGCCAACTTTCACTCCAAAGTTATTTCTATTTATACGCCTATATATGGATTTAAGAGGTAGTTTCAGGTAGAAAAAAATGGCCAAAAAAAAGTCTTACATTACTCAAAGAGAAGAACAATTTGTACCATGAAATATGAACTTATCTTTGTCCTCATTTGATATTGGCAGCAACTGCACAGCACAGTCCTGATCTTACAGCCACATTCACAAGGTCCCAAGGGCCAGCAATCCAGGCCTCTCCCCTGCCAGCAGAATACTTTTCCCACCCTTAATTGACATGAGGGAGAAGCAGTTGTTTAAAGTCCAGCATCTTGCCTCAGAAGAAATATTTGTGCTTTAGACCAGCCTGGACTGAGGGCCTCTGCTCCAGAGCAGGACAGCCACCCCCTCAGCACTACCTGCTGCTCTACCACAAAGTGACCTTACGTGTCCAACTCCATTTTTTTCTTCAGATCAGCTCTTCCGGCCCAGGAGCACAACCTTTAGAGTCAAAAGTCTCAATTAGAGGCAGCGCTTGGATTTCTACCCTCAGCTGTGATCATCCAATGGGCACTGTGCTACATTGCTGGTGAGCTCCAGTGAAGGCAAGTGAAATCAATGCTTAACTGGGCCACACCTGATCAGCTCCCTCGCTGCTGCCCTAGGACTGGGCGAGGGCTCAGGAACCTCTCCAGTGGCATTTCTGCTCTATTTTTTGTCATTCTGTGGTTGCATCTGAAAAGCACAAAGATTACCCAGTGCACAAGCAAAGAGACTAGAAGTATTATAGTAGACTGCACGTGACCGTCTTTTCCTCTGAGATTTTACCATACTTATATTACTAATTGTGGGTTTGTTTTAAATCTTTATTTCCTTGTGGGGTTTCCAAGGTAATTCTTCTATGTTACTTCAATTTTATTCTGCTCAGAGGGCAAAACTCCTCAAAGCAGGGAAGTATAACATTTTATATTACTTTTTTGACAATGTTTTCAGGGATATATAGCTAAAAATCTGACAATATTCATATACTTGCTCCCAACTGAATGATTTGTCACTTTTTTCTTTCTTTAAATAAAAACCAATCAGAAAACATTTCTTATGGAGCTTTTTTTTTTCAAATATAAATATACAGATTAGATAGAAAAGCATCTGAATGCTTAACTCTGCTAAAATACAGAATAATGCAGCCAACAGAATATTTGAAAAGAGGTTGCTCATTTGCTACCTGAAAATGAAAACCATTAAAAATGGATGCTGGCTTAAATGAAAGTTATGCAATTACAGACTCTTTCTTTTCTTTTAAGCCTCTCTCTCTACCAAAGAGTTTCTTGTGCTCTTATCAGTGAAATCCTGTCAGAACTTTTCTTCAGAGGTCGGAGAAGGACAATGGATAAGTCAATAGGTTTATACCTACACATGTGTGAAGCTGACTTTTGACTCTCATATCCAAATAAATTTTTCCCAAAAGTTGCCTGTCACAGATGAAATAATAGTCTTAAGTTATAGCCACGTGCAGAGTGAGATAGAAAGGTTGCTACCCCCAGTCAAGTCTGTCAGATTTCTGGCTGTAGAATGACTTTTCCTGTGTCTGCAATGCCAAAACCAGGAATACTAACTGCGGTTGCTACAGAGAGCACTTCCAAAATTAACTTCTCATAAAATAAAGTCTATCTCATTCAAAACAGTATAAATATTCTATATCTAAACCACGTGAAAGTATATTACAGTGGGACTACACATTATCTGAACCTCACCCAGGAGAAAGGCAGCCTGGTTTGCTCATCAAGATCACCAGGAATATCTAGTAAAGCATATGAAATCACAAGTGCACTGTCCAGCTTCCTGGAAAAAATGTTTTCAGAGACATGTTCTCTTCCACACAACTCCACCCATGATGTCATGGCCCTCATTTTTATCATATTTTTCAGCATACACTCTCAGAAAAGAGCAGCTGATGTAGTGGAAAGTCCTGGGTTATCAGATCCCAGAATTAACATCAAACCTATCTTGGAGAGCCTCTAGTTAAGGCTTGCAGTTACAAGATCATGAGAATTCACACATCTTAAAGACCAAATGCCTTACTCCGGAGCTACTGTTTCATTTCTTCAGTGTGAGACTTCCCTCTGACAGAGTGCTATGTTTGTAATGCTGATGCACTCCAGGTCAAATCCTGTGGCTCTGACTTACGCAAACACCCAGCAGATTTTAAGGACTTTGACTGCATGAGAAAAACGTTCAAAAACTTTCACAGGAATAATTTCTAATTTTATCTGTCTTCAAGTGATGACAGAAAGTTGTGATTTACCTTAGGAATTTTGCTCGGTGTCTGTTTGTTTGTAATTTATGTACCTGCCAGCAACTCTTTGCCTGTGCTGCTTCCTTAATTTACCCTCATAACATCTGCATGAAGGAGGAAAATACTGTTACCTCCTTTGTTGCTGGTGAGATGCTATCTCCAGTGCACAGACACAGACCGAACCATAGGGAGACTTAACACTGTGCTCATAATCACACCCAAAATTTGTCACGAGGTAGGTAGCTAGATGCAGATTGCCTGCACTCCAGGGCAGTATACCACATCTAGCTTAACCTACCGCATCTATCTGAAGATGAACAAACAAAGGCCACCTTAGACATTACCTCCTCCTGGTCTTGGCTATAAGGGTAAGCCAAAGATAAGGCTGTTTTTCTTTCTGTCCTCTTGAAGGGAGAGGTGTGAGGGGCCCGCATGGATTGTGACTTACTGTTCGGCAAAAGGCTCGGTGAGATCAGACAGCAGTGGGGCGAGAAGCAAAGAGGGGCCATTCTGGTGCCCCCTCCCAACTCTGCCTCTGACAGCTGTTTCAAAATTTGTTACAAACTGGGAAATCAGACAAAAGTGGCTTTTGAATGTCAGTGAGGCTTCAGAAGTGAAAAATACACAGATGGGGCCGAAAATTACACAGACAGCCAGTTTTGCCATGGGTAGTCTACAGACACCAATGAAGCCAAAATGTTAATTTATTCCCATTGAATACCTGGCCTCCCATGACCAATGTCATCAAAAATATTAACATTTTGCAAAGCTGTTCCAGTTTTTCAGAAGAGCTACAGACTCCAATTACCATTGAATGGTTGCCATGTTTCACCCCAGAATTGGCTCCATTTCAGTGATGAGTGAAGTGACTCCTATAAAAATAGTTTGAAAAGCACTCAGGGATTCCTTCAGGATAAAAGCTGCAGTATAAATTTAAGTTATTCACCATATGGTGCAAATACCAAGAATGTTATGCCTCCTTGTCAGCAAAAACTAAAATCTGCAAGAGGCATATGGATACTAGCTAGGAACGATACCATCAACTTGGGTAATAAGGTTGTAAATTTGAACCCATTTTAAAAGAATTTATTCTGGGACGGGGGAAGAGCAAGGATTAGTGCATACTTTATTTCTGGTGTGTACTTAATTAAGTGTGTACTTAATTTGTACTTGGCAGAGCCAAACACAGACAAAGCATTAAAGCAAAATATTATACCACACTCTCAAAGCTACAGGACTAAATATGCTTTTAAAAATTACTTGTAATCCTACAAGGGTTGGAGAAAGGAAAATTACTGTACAAAACTGAGTTACGTAACTTTAAAAAATCACAGTCCCATGAGGCCAAGAACTATTTTTTTTCCTTCCCATCCTCCCAGGAACCATAAAATACATAATTTACTAATTTTTAAATTCAAACTGCTAATCCCTGTAGCTTTGATACCTTTAACTGCATACTAAATCTATCCAAGACAGCAGTTTGAAACATATTTGCTAGGATTTTTTTTTCCATCTGATCCATTGTTATAAATGAAGTTAGCACTTGCTTTTTCCTTTAAAAATAAGGAGGATCTTCAAGCCTGTGAATGCATCTTTCCACTACAGAATCAAGAAGCAGCTATATATGTAAATCTTTTAGTGGGATTCCCTTTGCCTAACCCTACCCTGCTAAAGCTAGACATCTAGGCTAAACTAGTCACCTAGGCTTCTTTGAAATCTATCTTAAAATGGGGTTAATTACTCTCTGGATATGCCTCTCCTTCCATTTGCTGTAAAGATAGATTTAGCTTTCAGACAACGAAAGTTAGATGAGATGAACCTTGTCTTTAGTGACATAAAATAATGAAGAAACAGCATTTAAGTTAAGACATATGTGGAGCATGGAAGAGCTCAGGAAATGGTAAACAGGGATTGGGTCATCAGAATTACCATTTTAAATCCACCTCAGCTCAGGAACAACCAGAAGTTGTTCCCAGCAGACAGCTGGTTATTTAGTGGTGGTTTTAATCCAGGTCTCAAAGAATAAAATATTATCCACACCTCAGATAACACCCATGTATGGGTATTAATATTGGCAGTCTCCTCTGAAAAGAGGAACGCTTTCTAGAGGAAGAGACCAAACTATTCTCTCATCTTGCAGATGGACTTTCAAGGCCATGACTGAAGGCACTGACGTGATGTCCTGCTCTGTATTGTTCTTCCAGGCAAAAGGGATTGCTGGTCACCTTGGCCCGGGGTCGCTTTGGAGCACCCAATTCACACGCAAATAAAAGCATGAAACAGAAGCAGAAACTTCATACAGCATCCTGAAGGAGCCACAGATTAACCTAAAAGCTCACTAAAAGCATTTTTCCAAGGAGACCACTTGAGAATGGGGCCACGTGCCTTTTGTATTACAACCTAAGAAAAAATGAGATTACATCGACCTGGGGAGTGTTTTTGAGTGGATTACAAATATGTCACTGAGCACCAATTCTTTCATACTTTTTTTTGATATTCTATTTCTCARTTCTTGAAACCATTAAATATTTCTGACTTCTCTTAATACAAAACAAAGTCAAAAAATGAACATTTTTTACTGCAGATGCAAGCCAGCTAAAGATATTTCATACAGACATCTCAAAAAGATACACTGATAAACTTTGCACCAAAACCAACAGCAGCAGCACTAAAAATGATTCTGTGGAGAAATAGTACTAGGAAAAGCACTAATCCTGTAACCGTCTCAGTCACTAAGTTAATTCACAAGCACAGAGGCCCATCAAAGTAGCAACAACAGCAGATGTCGTATTAATTATCATCTCTGTCATTTGTCAGCGACTGCACAAGGTGGATCAGTGGTTGGTCCAGACAGAATGCAAGTGTACCAGAAGCTCGAGACTTTCTGCAGAGTAACTTTCAGAGAGGATCAATTGTCACAGGATGCAGGTTCGTATTTTGTCGCAAATTAGAAACTGGTTAGCAAAGAGTAGGAGACCGGTTTTCAGCATGGAAGAAAGTTAATGCAGTGTATCTCAGAAGCAATATTCAGTATATTTAATCCCAGTGATAGTTATTCAATGGCCCACGTTGTTTCCTACCTATATTACTTCTTCATATAGATTTCCATGTTTATCTATCATAGCACTGTGCTTTCTACCTAGCTTGGTGAAACATATCCTTCAGCTTGTCTTGAATAACTTAAAAAATACATAAATATATATATCATCTGCAATCCTACTGAGGCCTCACTTCCTGTTTTCCAGCTCCTTGCTGAATGTATTAAACAATGCCAGATTTAGGATGCAGTTTGAGACATCCTGCAACAGATCTTGGATGGATGGCAGGTTAAAAAGTGAATGTCTATTATTATTTATTTTCTCTTTCTTATCAGTTTTTAATAGGTGACTGAATGTCAGTTTTTTCCTTGGCTAAAAAGCTTCTCGAAAAATTTTTTTTAATAACATGTTCTTCCAACTGCACTATGCATTCTAAAAAGTCTTGTACAAGACTTCCAAATTTCCTTTAGAAAATTCATCACACTTTGTCTCTTTCATATCACTGATCTTGGGGGTGTATTTTTAACTTTGCCATTGTTTATTATTGTGACTAGTTAGGTGTTATTTTTGCCCTGCRGTAAGGTTTGGAGATGCTTCCCAGCATTGCTGTAATGTTTGCTTTTAAAAATAAATACAAAGACTGTCACTCTCAGGTTCTCTGCTTCATTGGAGTGCCGACATTTTTGTTGTTAGCAGCTCAGTCACTTCATTCTTAAGGCCTTTCACAACTTCTGGATTAATACCATCAGGTCTGGGTGACTTGTTGCTATTTAATTTATCAGTTTGTTCCAGCACCTCCTCTGTTGATTCTGGCAATGGAAGGAAAATGTTTTAAGGGCGCCTCTAGAGTAGATATCCAAAGCAAGTCACACACGCATCCCTAAAAAAATCCCCATTCCAGCAGCCAGAACTACAGATTACAGACTGGTTTGTGGATGCAAGCCATATGAAACCAAAAGGGGGATTCAAATAACTCAGGTCTTTCTGCTGTTCAATGCACGGTATTGTGTCAAACCTTTTTATAATTATCACAATCTGTAGCAGATTTTTTTCCCCAACTGTAAGCATATATGTGCTTTATTCAATTAAGGTGGTTGACAGTCAGCTCCCACCTGCGTGGCTGTGTCTGGGTGGTGTGTGTGCATGCACACACATGTAATTCCAGTTGCTGGCCCTGAGCACAACGTGATATAGTTGAAAGACGAATTTGACCCACACTGTCGATGAACACTAGATTATGTTGTTATCGCCACTATCTGGGTATCACTCCAGAAGTCCCTGCCTCAGGCAACATCCACACTAACTCAGCCACAAACTATTTTCATCAAGTAATTCTTGCACTGAGCCCAACCCGCCGATGTACATGCCGCCTCCTGGCCTGAAAATCTAGGAAACAAGAGCAAACTGTCCTGAAGAACAGGCTGCGCGGGGGATCTCTCAGCTTGAATAAAGACCAGCAGCAGCCAGGAGACAGACAAAACCCGCGGGGCCCTGACCTCCTTATGGCATCCCAGCCCTTCCTCGTCCTGGCCGCAGCTTCATCAGCACTCGCAAGAGGATCCGCGCGCAGCAGCCAGCACGGGCTGGCCAGCTCACACATGCGCCGCGCTGTGCACGCTCCCCGACCCTGCTGCTGCAGGAATTTTAGAGGAATGACAGCATTGTATTTATACATCACCCGCCAGGGGCCTGTGAAGGCTTCGCTAATTCTGGACACCTGTAAAGCGAGCGGGAGGTGGGCAGYGGGGGCAGCCGATACAAGTGGGAAGAGGCAGCGCAGCGTGGCTGGAAGGAGGGAAAAGCATCAGCTGGAAAAAAGAGCAACGCCAGCCAGCCTAAGACACATGTGATGGGAGCAAGAGCAAGCGCTGTCTTCATTTGCTTTGGAACAAACTCTGAAATCTTTCAATATCAGACCCAAACCTCATTAAATGTGGGGTTCATTTCAGAGCCTGGCGTTGCCTTACCAGTGGCTGCGTGACCAGGTCCTTGCTCTCGCTGACAGGGCTGTGCTTTACCCCAGCAGAGGGGCAGCAGGTCTGGGCACAATCCAGGCAAAACCCAGGGATAAACCCCAGACTATACAAAACTGTATTTTTGGCTCGCTTCCACCCTGTGTGTATTAAACCAAACACAGCAAAACAAAGGTGGGGGAGGATCAAATCTGTGCTGAAGCAAACAAACAAAAATGCTTTCTCTGAAGCCTGCCTAATAGATTTAATATGATTATTTTTTGGAGGCTCTCAATCATTTAGTTTGGCATTAATATAAATCATATAATCCCTTGATCCAGAGAAGGCACTGACGAGACTCAGTCAAGGCTCCAGAAGGGATGTGCTCCTTAACTTGGAAAGTTGGCAGATGATTTAATTTTGTTAGCAAATTTGACAGTGTCATAGGAATTTTCCAAAATCAAAGAGCCCTTTCATAGGCTTCTCTACCCAATACTTAATCCAGTGTCTAAGAATAACATCCAGCCCTCATTAATTAATGATATCAGTCTGAATAATGTCAGATTGCCTCAGAGACCTTGCTGGGATGGATGAATCACACTCTGCTGGCTCCAAGGCTCTTACTCTGACAAACTGCAGTGCGTGATGATGGGCTGCTTTGCCTTGAAAGCTTTCGGCCACCGAGTCCTGTCAGCTTTCAGCCTAACCCCATTTAACGTATGTGCTGAGCGCCGAGGGGCAACTGCGAGGTTAATGGGTGTCTGCATGAGAGCGCACAAATAACACTGAACTGCTGCAGACCAGAAGCAGATGGCCCATGGGTCACAGGCTGGCTCCTCTGCTGCCAGGGCAGGGACAAGCACCCGGGGCAAGAGGAGCTGCTGAGCCTGAATCTGGGCACAACAGCTGGCCTAGTGGGAGGGGGACATGTTATCCAAAATGCTAGCTTCAGAAAAGTCATGTCCAGCTATCTTTTGACCATCAAGGTGGTACAATTCAAATGCTCAGTTGGTCTTTCAGTGAACCTGCTCCTTTGCCCAGTCTGCTCAGTTGTACGTTCTTCACTAGGAGACCGTCTTCCTCACTCTCTGGGTGCCACAACATGCTAAGCAGCAGGCTGGGTTAGCCCAGCCGTAACATCTCACAGATGTGCCTCTGCTGTGTCCAGGACAAAAGCTGGCCTGTTCACAGCTAGCTTGGATATCTCTGCAGAGCTGTATCAGAAAAACTTTCTTTTTTCAGTCTGGTTAGGTGGTACTGCACCTTCTCATGCACTTTGTGCAACAGAAGCAAGGAAGAACTGCAGCGATCCATTAATTTTTGAGATTCATAGCACAAACTCAAGATTGTATACAGTGATGAAATGCCACCAAGAAATCTACCTCTATCTACACAGGACATAATATTCCAATATGAGAAGAGATGCACCAGCAATCTCCATAAATTTACAGTTTTACTGAAGCCATAAYTGAAAACTTCCAGACTGCTTCCAAAGTGGACTGTACTGAATATTGATATAAAATTGCTTTGTTTCTATTTGCAGCATAATCACAAATCAAGTTTTCACGTATCCAGATCTTCTGCTTCCTGTGATAGTTGAAAGTGCAGTGAYCTCTTCTTATCTACCACTTATGATTATGAGGTTAGTAACATTTGAATAACACAATCTTTTTATGTAAATGTTGCAWTCCTGAGCCCTCATGAAAAATTTACAGGCAAGACCAACAACCACATTGTTTAACACATTCAAATAAATGTTTATTCACAGATGCTCTCCCTTTTCCTTCTCAATGACCATTGCTAGTCAATCATGCTGCACCCTGATTTCCCATCAGATGCCCTGATCTTGCCATGAGTGGGCCTGACCCCACAGCACAGGGCTGAACTGAAGTCTTCAAGCTCAGCATAAATACACATGTGGCATTGGTTGTGGGATCCCGGTCACAGAGGCGAAGTGTCAGAGAGACAAAGCTGGGACTTGTCTTTTTTGTTCAGTGTTTGTTTATATGCTGCACACGTTATGCCCAGTAAGAAAAAGCCATCAGTTTCAAGTTACAAATATACTATAACTGCCGTAAGTAATTTATTTTTCTACTGTGCCTGGGAAAGTAAATTTGGCATTTTTTTTAATCTTATTTGATGCTGATGTATTTTGATTGTCACTCCAAATATATACATTTTTTATTATGAATAAGCACCATTTTGATGTGATATCCAAAGCTCTGAAAGGATTTGACATTTAGGGGTGGGGCCTTGGGAAAGGCTCATCAGACTTTGGGGACCCTTTCCTGAAACAATTTTCAGTTCAGTAGGGCTGGTTTGAGAACAATTTGAATGTGTTATTTTCCCTAAGGCATCTTGGTGCTAAAACTGATTGACAAGTTTCACATAAGTACATTTGTGTTTGAAAGAGGCACTGGCAAATGAATAAGTAAGAAGCATTAAACCTAGAGTTAGTCATTTTACAAAAGCATTCTGAAAAACTACACTCATGATTGCATTTGAAAAATCTGGTAACATTAATTTCAGCACTGAAATATGATTTCTTTTAAAAGCCTTTTCCTCCATGGTCCTTGCCATAGGATCCACCCCAACATCTGGATAACAGAATCTGTGCTGACAGACTAACGCACATGTGGAGGAGTGTGTCTGCTACTTTGCTGCTTCTCAAGACAGACACATTGTTTCTCTTTCCAACTCTGTGTCCCCTCCTTTTCTTTTCCTTTTTCTTTTCTTTTTTTGTCCTTTAATGAGGCTGTGCATGTCTTCCAGCTCTCTGCTGTGAATGTGACCAGTATGCAATATTGCATTGCATCTACACAGAACGTCTGGCTTAGGTGATACCAAGCAGTTACTGCCCGGGCTATGAATGTTTGCTAGGTTATTAACTGGCACATCTGGTTCTCTCCCTAGGAGGGTGAGTTCTGCAGTGCCCCAGGAATTTCTTTCATACACCATTTTTATTAGCTTTTCAAAAGAGTACAGATTACCATTGTAAAGGAAGATTTGGGTCATTTGTGAGGATATTGGTCCCCTACCTGTTTATCATGTTTAAAAAGCGAGACCAACAGAAACTCATTATTTGACTCTTGGAATTAATCTTTTTTTGTTTTAGGACAATCCTATTGTTCTTGTATTTGACAGGTCGGTTTAATTGAAAAATGGTTTGCGATTTGTGATAGATAGACCTAAAATATGTTTCAGAAAGCCACAAAGGTAACTTAGTTTAAAAATACAGCCCTCAAAACATTAATTTCTAATCTTAGTCTTCCTGTCAGCCTCACTCCATCATCACAAGAGAGAAGACAAAAGTTGTTTCAGGCTTAATCAAAAGAAAGAAGTGCATGTGTGGCTCCAGAGAGCAAATTTATCTACTTTGCCCACACATGGAAATTATACAGGTATTACACAGGATGTGAATTTATAATGCAAGAGTTATATTACTATAATTTCCCATGTGGATATCCCTATTTCAGTAATGTAAGAGTGTTCTTTTCTGTTTTTGTCTGTGTCACTTCCGAAGCAGTTTAAGAGAACTACTGGAAAAACTGCTTTTGTTTTCTTATTGAAAAAAAGCGTCCACATGGGGGAGGTACAGAGGTAGCTCTCCAGCGCTTTCATTCTGCTGTCCTAGTGAAGTTCAATACTCCTGGCCAAAGCTCTCCTGAAGCAAAGCTGGGAAAAAGGAGCTTAAATACCTACCTACCTACCTCAATCCCCTCCTTTCCAGGAGGAACTTTCCTCTAACAGTTAGTTACCTGAAACTGTTGCTGCAGACTTAAAATATGGAAAATATTCTCCATGTAGAGCTAAGCAAGTACAGAAAAAACAGGTTGCTGGAATTGTTATTCAATTTCTTTTGGATCCATTTGAGGCCAGATTTTTGGAAGCTGTTACCAGCTTCCATTGTTCTGAATGGGAATTGTTTGGCATTCACAGCCTTTGAAGGGCTGGTACTTCATGTAGGTGTTTAAATGGGAGCTCTGCTCTCCACTAACCTTTTGCAATTTCCTTTRGCTAGACTGACCATCCAAAAATACCACATTGTAAAGACAAACTTGTAAACACTCACAGAAAGCATATTTAAAATTGTATGCATAAATAGTTCATACTCCTCCACCCCGGAAAAAAAAACAACATTCTGTGATTTCTCCGACCAAGGGGCAAAAAGTTCACAAATGTCAATAAATTCATGCACTGAAAACAAAAACAAAACAAAAGTTCCTTATTATGGAAATGCAAACAGTGAAAGTTTTCAAGAATGTCACAATCTAATTCAAGATTTCTGTCAAACAGAACAAGAAGTTAAATCCATCAAGCGAAATTCTGATTTCTTTTTATTATTATCAAAATAAATAGGATGTCAAGTCAAAACTCTAAGCCATAAATTATAAAATCAAATAAATTAAAGCCAGTGGAATATAAAGATCTTCTCACCTCCTCAGGTCTGAATCTTCTCAAAAGCCCACCTTGGCAGCAATAGACTTGGCATTATTCAGTCAGCTCCAATCTTAAAAATAACCGCAATTTACTTGGTCCACTAAAGTTCATGGAAATCCTTACAGGGTTTTTTGTTGTGCTTTGTTGTGCCTATAAATTGCATTGTCTTCTTAAGGCTTCCTGTCCTGCAAACAGAGGCACTAGCACAGAGATTCAACTGAGATTGTATTTCCCCCTCTTCTGCTGCTTTTATTTAACCAAAAAAAAAGAAAAAAAAAAGAAAAAGGAGAGAGAGAAATGGTAGAAGTTCCTTACAGGAGTTGGAAGAGGACATCTGCAGGCAATTTAACATGAGAGTTTGTTTCTGTGTCAGCTGGCAACCCCTGGATAACTCTGTCATGTAACTTATAGGCTAAAACATGATGTAGGACAACCAATGAGATGGGTAAATATGGCAGCACATCAGTTTTATTTGATTAAGATTTATACTTTTTCAAAGGGAGCAGCCCTGCCATAAACTATGAAAACAAACATAATCCTGCAGCTAAGGGAACATCCCACCCTGCGTCACCCCAACAGAACTGATCTTCATCAAACCCACCTTCCACTGCAGTGCATCAAAGTCTTTCCCTTCCTTGTAATGCAATTTGAAGAGCAACTGAAAAGAGTTTTTTTCAGACAAGGAGGGAAATTGCTCCATTCCTTTCATGGGGAACAATCCCTTCCAGCAGTCCCCTTTTGAATCAGTAAGAATCTAGCTTGTATTCCTTTAGAGACTACAGCAGCTGAATGTGGATGGGCTCATGCAAGAGAGAGGCCAAGTCTTAAATTTGTGCCTCGGTTCACTACTTTCTGCCGATTTTGAAAGGACGTTCAGAAACATAGACTGGTATGTAAAGAGAGCTCTGGAGATAACCCTGCTCACAAAGTCCCCCCACTCCATGTGTTTAATCTCCTCCCAGTTAGACAAATCTGGTCAAGTGAGGAATGCTTATTCATTCTGGTTCCACTTCTGTTCTTGCATCAGATCTTATATATTCTGACATTTATAGCTATGCATTTAAACTGAGGCACTGATTAGATGCAATTGTTAAAATTACCCTCCTCCTCCTTCCTCCTTGTGTGTATGCTTTGGTTTGAATTATTAGCAATTTAAAAATCAATCTTGGAGTTAAATGTTTAATGATATAATTGCTTCTGTTGCCTAAATTTGTTTAGTTTGTGCTTTATTAGCATGTAATAACTGAAAGTATATTTTCCTCTGTCTGAGTTAATGATGTCTGCTGTGATGGCTCATGCTCCGTTAGCTGACTGGCTGCAGTTCTGGGACAATTCTGAGGGAACTGGAAAGATTTTCTGAAGCTGTAACTAAGGAGTAGGCAGCTTCCCTTAGTCTCTCTAACTGAATGAATTTGAACTCTCAATTGGCCTCCACTTTGAGCTTTAAACAATTTTTTGTTCATTCTGAGGTCATTTTGAGGGCTTCTTAGTCTAAACTTCAGGGCAGGGAAGCTCTGCTGTCCCAGATCCAGGACACACATGCCAGCTGGGTCCCAGCCATGTAGCACAGTGTGCTCTGCAGCCCTTGTCCCCCAATTTTCTCCAAAGAGGGGATCTGCAGGAGAGCATTGCTGCTCCCTGCCTGCTCACATAAACGTGTTCCTTGGAAAGGAAACTTGGAGGCTGGAAGGAAGGTGGCATAGCCATCTGTCTCCTGCTGACAATGCAGCAAGCACTGCACCCCGAGTGCCTTCAGAGATCACCTGCAGTCCTGCCGTGCAAGTCTCCGCGGTGCACCAAGATCTAGAGACATCAGCTTGGGTTTGGGACACAGCTGCTCCTGCATGGCCTGCCATCTACTCGATCTAGCCCCTGCTTTCCAATGCACTAGTGTGTAAAATGCCATGTTGACATAATTTTATTACTTTGGAGCTGGCATGTTCGGAAAGGACTTGGGTATTCCCCTAGTTCCGTGTTTATATTGAGGATATGCCACATAAGGTGGGTTTCAGCTCATCTAACGATGAACTATCTAAAAGTCCTCCACTGCCTAGTTTAATCTATTACTGTAGACTCCCTCTGCAAACAGTGAAAGGACACAGGCACTTCCAAGGTCAATTCACCTCTCTAAAGAGAGGGCCCCAAATCTGCTTAAACTAAATATCAACCAAAAGCAGCTAAAGTTAGGTAAGTGTCTTGTCCAGCGTATCCTCAGGCTCTATCTAATCATTTGCCATTTTGAAATTCTCCCACCTGGATCTATTTTTCCTTCCCTGTGGGCATGAAGCAAATGTCACAGTTTGCAATGTCAGGCCCTGTGACAGAACCGTAAACATAAAACACAAACGTAAAAAGGGCTACACATTTGGGGACCAAACACAAACTCCTATTCCTAGCTACTGCCCTAGGGGTGGTGGCAACGAAGTTTGGTGTACGTTCAGATTTCTGATGTACTTAAATTACCATTGATTTAAGCCAACATACCATAATATATTCTTTATAAGTGTGATACCTACTAGAGAAGTCTATGCATTGCTAAGCCCTAGGACTGGCTATGCTGGACACAGGAATTCTCACATTTGCAGAATTCCTAGCACGTTATTCACAGCTGTTACCTCTGCCAGATTTCTGGGTTCCTGGAAAACCTCTATATATGACCACGGCAGTATGGACAAATAATTATGTAAGCTCATCCTGGAAGGCTCTCAGCACACCACAGATTTATCTACCTCAACTATTTTGCTGAATTTGAAATAGCAGGTTAAACAGTCCTACCTAACTTTTACTGCTATGCAAGGAGGTGATAATGACTACCAGTAAGTTTATCTTTGATCCAAGATAATCAGAGACAATATACAATATATGATGCACATGCCAAACACTTCTCCAGCCTCAGCAGAAGAAAAATTGATTCCTTTTACGTCACACAGAAAGAAAAAAACACTGGAAGCAATAGAAGTGCTGGCCTAGGCATGTATGGGATGTAGTAAAGTAGAACTAGCGTACATTGGTTGAGTTTCACTGTGTTGTAAATACAGAGGGTAACATTTGGGGTTTGCAGGCTGTTAGGCAGCAGAAAGCTTACGGCAGCTTTTCTGAGCAGGACCTGATATTGAAGGAAGCAGATGCTAGAGCTTCTTAGGTACAGAGCTCACTGGAAAGACAGACATAGGTATTTAGGGGGCAGCAGTGGTCCTCTGTTGACCTTTTCCATTTTTTCTCAGACAAAAAGAAAAAGATGCACATTTTTGGTGAATAAACGAAATTACACCAAGAAAACACTTCACACACAGAATCAATTTCTCTTTATAATGAAGCACACCTGGCAGTACCCAAATAGTGGCTACTGGTTTGAGCCAGAGGAAAAATATTTTTTTCGCAATGAGAATTTGGCTTTGCTTGAGAAAGAACACTAGGAGTCTGAAAATTTCCTACAGATCAACAGTCAAAGACTTATGGCAAATAATTAAATATCAAGTTGGTGGAGGTATCTAATCAAACAGCCATAAATTTTTATGAGGTAATGTCTGTATTAATGAGCTAAAGAGGGGGATTAAACAGCACAGCAGTGAAAGAGCTGATATTACACTTCTAAGTCAACTTTGTGACACCAGCAGGACTGGTGAAATAATCTAAAGGGGGCTTGAAGAGATTAGAAAATGGACAGAAAATAATGAAACAAGATTTCAGATTTAAGGATGATGGTTGTCAACATGAGTCTACAATATGAGATCCAAAAATAAAAGAAGAGATAGAAGAGATTTTTTTGAGCAGCATATGCAGAGGAAACACATCACCAGGCTTAGAAGCAGCTCTCCCTGTCCATGAAATGCTGGAGCAACAGCCCTTGAAACATGGCTTTCAGTTCTGGGAAGCGTTACCAGAAGGATGACGGCATGGTGATTCGTGACCAAGCAGCTAGTTAGAAGCAGGACTGGCTGCAGTTGTAATGGCGATGGGGGAGGGCTGCCTCTCCATCACCTGGACAGCGTGAGCAGAACTAACATGGACAGGCTGTGGGATGCGCCGCATCTCCCCTGAGCACTCCCTCTACATCTGCCCCCTCTTTGGCAAGGTCAGGAGGAGTAAAAGCAGTGTGAAATTGAAGGCCGTTGGATGTGTACAGGCCAGATATACAAAGGCTGAGTGAAGAGGGGAGCAGGGTGGCTGAACATGAGGAAGTTCTTGATGATGATGATGAGTTGTGTGGAATAATCTTTTAAGAAAGGTTAAAAAGTAAAGGTCCCATTGCTTGGTATCTTTATGTCCAGATCAAGGCAAAATGCAAATCCAATGTACATTAAATAGCAATCCCTGTCTCACTGGGAGATATGCTATTTGTGTGAGGATAGTCCTGGACAGGTGGCTCCCATAACCGCTTGCCAAGGAAGGAAGAGACCATCATCGCAGCTGTTCATGCCCATGGGCTGCCCAAGCACYGCCCCGGTGGAGCCCCCAAGGTGCCCCTTCTCTCTGGTGTTTCACTGCGGCCACATGCGAGAGAGGCAGTGCCTTTGAGTTACCAAATACAGCATGGCTGCTTGAGCTAATGGTGTTGCTGGCTGCCATTCCCTGAGATGGCCAAGACTGTGGAAGGAGGAGAAACCTGCATTGGCAGTGGGTTTGGGAGAGCTACAGGCAGCAAAATAAGCTTGTGGTTTGGGAGCCCTCAGTCCCATTCCAGGGTCTGGAGCTGAAAGAGAAGAGGAGGAATCTTTCCAAGAAGACTTTTCTTCTTCTTTCCAAGCCTGACTCTTTTCGTCTCTGTCCCAGTCAGTCTTGTCTGTTCTTCCTCACTTCTGCTCCTATCTCCTCCCCACCCTCAGCTTGCCACCCTAGCCCCAGTTTCTGTGGCCTTCTGCTCTATGATTTCTACCCATCAGCAGTAGAAATGTTCAAACTTTTAACTGTCTGGCAGACTGCAGAAGTGACATTTGAATACATCTGATTCCATACAAGAAAGGGTTAGGGTAAAACATATATATTGGCCAGGGCATTAAAAATGCATTTGGTACTCTTTAGTTTGCTCTTTCCTGCTTATGAAAAGATAATTTTTGTTTAAAAATGGCCTCACTTAAGGACTTATCCATGCCATTAGTCCCCAGAACAATAGAGATTAAAGTCTCTAGACCATCTCCTATCAAAATAACATGCTTTTCTTTGAACATGTCATTAACACTGTTTTCCATCTGGCTGCTGGCAGCAATCTTGGATTTGCTCTGAAATGCTGAAAGTTCATCAGTTATAGTACACAGAAGCCATTATCTCTCTTTCCCTTTAGCAAGGAGGTATTTGCTCAGGCAGCAAGAAGGAGGTAGAGTTCAAGAAAGGAAAAAGAAGAATTTACTCATGTAAACTCTATGGCAATCATTTGGTCACAGTCCAGAATTCAAAACATTTGAGAAGTAAATCACAGTTTCTGCAAGTAAGGAAAATCTAGTGTTCAAATACAGTAGTGATTCTGACATTATCATGTAACTGATATATGTTGACAGGGAATGGAAAAAACATCAGATTTTAACCCTGGCAGTCTGGGGGCCATGTGAATGACCAAAATAGCAGAGTACTCGTGCAGAGAAGTGTCATGCATGTTTGTGCTAAACTTGGTTCCTTCATTTTATGAGAACCCAGAGTAAGCCATGACTATCGTTCAAACAAGGTTTAACAACTGTGATCCAGCTAGCATAATTAGAAAGAAGCACTGTGAAATTGAAATAGCGTTGTTATCGTCTCAGTAAAAAGAATGGAAAAAGCTTCTAAAGTTTTTCCAGAATAATGAATGAAGTACACAGTGAGGGGTAAGCAAAGGGGATGGGACTTACAGCTATTCAGCAACTGCAGCTTCAGTGACTGCTGATATGCATGCTTTTCCACATCTGTCACTGAGGGACATTTGTAACCCACGAGATGAGAGCATGCATGCAGCAGTTATCATGGAGCAGCTGTCAGGCAGCAAGTTAGCAGCCTAGACAACCCGCAGCAGCTTGTTCACCTCTGTACTCTTGGGCTAAATGTACATTCACATAGCTAGAGGCCATTACAGGCAAGATGTCCATTGGATTATCGTTGCTTAGTACCTTTAGGAGTCTTTAGCCAACAACTATCAGGAGCCATTTTTCCATATTTTTTGGAGGGGAACAGAGTGTGTTATTAAATTGACTCCAGGGGTGACATACTGCGATACAGTAGTATTACATACTCCATATGGATTGCCTGCTCAACTGTCGCAATGCATCAGCCATTAGCTTACTTCACATGTGACTTTGGGCAAATCTCTTTGCATCTTTGGCTCAGATATCCATGCTCTCACTCTTAGCTGAGCTGCCGAAATGTCATTTTATAAGTAATGAAAGAAGTACGTTATCAATGCAAGGCATCCACAAAGACCAGGCTCCTAACCTAGTCAAGACTCCAAAGATAGGTGGGAGGAAAAGTCAGGCCTTTATGAGCCAGTAAAATAGGGATAATAGTAATTCCTCCCTCCCTTCTTGTCCCCCATGCCTTTGTAGGTAGAGACTGTATTGTGGATATAAAACTTCCAGCATAAAAAAGTCCTGGATCCTATTTAGAGTCTCTACAATTCCAGGAAAAACAACAGATTGTATCAGACCCAGAATACGCTCCCTCATGAATAATACCAGAGAAAAAAAATCATATTTAACCATAAGACAACAAATTAGGTAGACACAGCAGCGTATCATCTACACTGTCACAACTTGAAATCCAACACATTCTTTGGCCAATAAAGGGGCTCAGGGATCAATACTTCCTTTAGCAATACGGGATACTGTGCACAGAAATGTGCATGTGCCACCTAGTTCACAACCCAGGCACTTAAGTCCTAAACTCTGGAGTAATTTTCAGAAATAGCTGTGGAGTATTTTTTTTATTTCTTCTGAGAAACCAGATTTTCCTTCACTGTGGTGTTAGTTACAGTTTTCAGATTTGGTAACTTCAATTCCATAGATTCAGAGGGAACAACCTCCTAGTTACATCCACAAAACAAATGGGGTTGTACAGACACTGATCAGCTGAATTTGGCTCAAGGTGTCTGATGCCCTTTGAGAAATTTTATAAAAAAATGTCCTCCTTGATTAACCTATCTGGGACATAAAGTGTCCCATTTTTTTCAACTTCTGAAAGGTAAAAGCAGGCCATACAATCTACAAGCACCTCTGTTCAGCTGTTGCCATTCACCTATCTCTTCAGTWATCCCAGATCTCAAGACCATCACCAAGGAACAGAAAAGCTGGACCACTTAAATATACTCAGATCAAATCTTCCGCTGGCATAAATCATCCTTGCTTCAGTGAACTATACTCATTTACTCCAGGGTGAAATCCATCCTGATAAATGCAGTCATTTCATTACCTATATAGCAGTACCTTGGCCTCTTCCTCTCCCAGTGAGCACCAAAGGAGCAGCAGTAACTCATTTCTTCCTGAAAATTGGTTCCTTAAATCCTCCTACAGTGATGACACGAACTAACTAAAGCCAGATAAACATTTGATCTTTGCAAATGAGGCTGCTGAAAGCTGAATTTAACCCCTAAAAAATAAAAGTTTTATTAAATGGCCAGTCATGACCACTGACAACGCATGCTCACTTCAAAACAAAACATGTGAATCTGAGGTACTATTTGCACAGTGTTTCTAGGTCTATCTTATAAGAACTAGAGTTTAATGAATAACAGAGCAAAAAAAATTGCATTAAAAAATTTGTGCAAATGACAATTGATCTTGCCCATACAAATCACAGAATCACAGAATCACTGAGGTTGGAAGGGACCTCTGGAGATCATCTAGTCCAACCCCCCTGCTCAAGCAGGGTCACCTAGAGCACATTGCACAGGATCGCGTCCAGGCGGGTTTTGAATATCTCCAGAGAAGGAGACTCCACAACCTCTCTGGGCAACCTGGTCCAGTGCTCTGACACCCTCACAGTGAAAAAGTATTTCCTCATGTTCAGATGGAATTGTCTGTGTTTCAGTTTGTGCCCGTTGCCTCGCGTCCTGTCACTGGGCACCACTGAAAAGAGTCTGGCTCCATCCTCTCGACACCCTCCCTTCAGATACTTGTACACATTGATAAGATCTCCTCTCAGCCTTCTCTTCTCCAGGCTAAACAGGCCAAGCTCTCTCAGTCTTTCCTCATAAGAGAGATGCTCCAGTCCCCTATTCATCTTTGTAGCCCTTCGCTGGACTCTCTCCAGTAGTGCCACATCCCTCTTGTACTGGGGAGCCCAGAACTGGATGCAGTACTCCAGATGTGGCCTCAGCAGGGCTGAGTAGAGGGGGAGRATCACCTCCCTCGACCTGCTGGCAACRCTCTTCCTGATGCACCCCAGGATACCATTGGCCTTCTTGGCCACAAGGGCACATTGCTGCCTCATGCTTAACTTGGTGTCCACTAGGACTCCCAGGTCCTTCTCGGCAGAGCTGCTTTCCAGCAGGTCAACCCCCACCCTGTACTGGTGCAKGGGGTTATTCCTCCCCAGGTGCAGGGCCCTGCACTTCCCTTTGTTGAACTTCATGAGGTTCCTCTCCGCCCACCTCTCCAGCCTGTCCAGGTCTCTCTGAATGGCAGCACAGCCCTCTGGGGTATCCGCCACTCCTCCCAGTTTTGTATCGTCAGCAAACTTGATGAGGGTGCACTCTGTCCCTTCATCCAGGTCATTGATGAAGAWGTTGAACAAGACTGGACCCAGTCCTGACCCCTGGGGGACACCGCTAGCTACAGGCCGCCAACTAGACTCTGCACCGCTGATCACAACCCTCTGAGCTCTGCCATTCAGCCAGTTCTCARTCCACCTCACTGTCCACTCATCTAACCCACACTTCCTGAGCTTGTCTATGAGGATGTTATGGGAGACAGTGTCGAAGGCCTTGCTGAAGTCAACATAGACAATCTAGCCACTGACTTCTTGAAAACATCTCCTACCTGTCTTCTAAGTTTGATGAGATATAACTCTTGTTAAGGTGTTTTAGTTAATACCAGTCTAAGTAGCTAGAACCTTAGGTAGCTCCCAAATGACTACCAAGGAACTGCCCATTTTGTCTGAAGTAAAATAATTAGACTGAAGAGCAAAGATTCAACTTCCTGGTGAAAACAGTGTTCAATACTTTCATGGACCACCCTGTTTGGAAAGCTAGCATAAATGATGCCTTTTCTAGATTTGACCCTTAATATGCCAATATGAGAGATCTACTTTCACTGTATTTGTTTGAAAATTTCTATTAGTGACAAAAAGACCTTGATCCCTTGACACCACAGACAAAAATCTTCCTTAATATTATGTTTAACATCAAAAATTGTAAAGTTCCCTATTAAAATAACAGCCTCTTTCAGTGGCATGGGCAGAGCAAGAGGCAAAGTCAGGGTTGGTTCATACAGTCCTGTCTATAAACTCCTCTCCAATCTGCAGTCTCATTAGAGCAAAACTGTTTTGGACGAGTGAGGGAACACACAAACTTTGGTATAAACATGAGCGCCTTCTACCCAAGCCCTTTCATCCATTGAAAGCTGCCCAAATGACTGTCCAAAAAGAATGTGTTTGTTCTAGTTAGAGTTTACTGGATAGCAAGAATCCATTGGTCTTGCTTTAAATCACATAAACACTTCTTTTCTTAGCGGTTTGCCATTACTCCAAATTCATGTTACTATTTTAAGCCTTTAGCAGTAGCAATCCCTATTAAACTAGGGCCCTCATCCTGCAAACAGTTGGGCACACACTCAATTTTATCAATGCGGGCCATCTTATTTCATTGGGTCAGCTCACTCACAGGCACTAAACATGTAGAACTGCTTGAAGATCAGGGCCAAAATTCCCCACGTTGTGTTGAACTGAAACCAAAGGTCTGAACAGAAGAATGTCCTCCTTCTTCTTCCTGTCTACCTCAAATATTTCTGTCCATTAGGTTTGGGCAAAACACAACCCTTTGATTCAGGTGAAACTACACATCAAGGAGAAACAGGAAAACAGGAAAACTGTTCACCATACCAATTATGAATGCTCTATCCAAGCTGAAAAAAGTAAAGCTTAATCTTTACTAGATATGGAATGAAGCTGCCCAATCAAAATGTGGACACACCTTAATATTTTTAAAACATTCCCAAAATTGGACAGGGCCTGGACATTCTGAAATGAGACGCAAGAGCTGTGAGATTGGTTACACTTTCTTCTGGTGGAGGGAAAGGCTGTTTTCAAAATAGCACATAGGAAAACTCACACAATGCAAATGAAATTACCCTTACTGCAAAAAGATGTCTATGAATATTCATATTGGCCACATTCATTTGTCTTCCACATTAATTTTCTGCACATGTTCAGGCTGTCAAATCTTAATAATTCAGACATTCCTAGAAAGTGATCTTCAAAGTCACAGCTCTAAATGTGCACGAATGAGACTGGGTCCACTTATTCAAGGAAATGAAAGAAACAATATCATGTGACTTACCTGATGAAATACAGTTGGACAAAACTATATCAAGGATGATTATAATGAACCCAATGTGTCCCTTCCCCATCACCACAGCCAATCACCACAGACAGAAAAGACTGGGACACCAGATAGTCTTTCCTATTGCCCATGCATGACTCTTTCTTATGGCTTATTTTTAAGCATGTAGTTAAGTCCGCTTTTAAAGCCTAAATGAASAGAGTATCCATGGCAGCTTTCAGAAGAATGTGTTTATACCAAAGTAAATTCCTTAATTACATTAACAGAAATTGGAAGGATTTTATGTTTATTTGGCTAGTTTTACTATCCCAAGCATAGTAAGAAAATAGTTGAAGTGCCTCTCTCACTCTCCTTTTTAATGTAACAGCAACTTCTGCATGTTGTACTGCTGAAAAAAGACTCCTACAGGGTTCCTTGAACACCATGACAGAGATTTTTATGCAGCTCTTCTATGCTAACAGAAAAACACAAAAATATTGCACATATACAGTAGATGTTATTGAAAATGCTGTTAGATATGCAACTTTCTTAGGACTGATCCAAATCTAGTTCAGCAAACTCCTAACAACTGTTCCTGAGATGTCAGACTGTGCTTGCTTGTTGTCTACGCCATGAGGGAAAGATGACTGACTCCTACTGGCAGCTTATCAGAACTGCTCCCTATTAGACTTGCTGCAAAAAGATGCGCGCTTTGCAGCTTGCCCTCTCCAGTTCTAACTCCCATGGTAAAAAATCCTCCTTCAGATGCTGGTTTTGGCAGAAAGCATGAAACTGAGTTCTTCTTCATATTGCTTTTTGGCTTTGTGGACACTTAAAAAGCGTGAAGAGGTATTAAATGCCCTTAAAATTTTTGGATTGTTACTATTTTAATTCCAGGTGACTAGACACATTGAGGGGACGTTTGTTTTTTGGGGTTGTTTTTATACTCATATTCCATAAAAACAACTGAGCACCATAAGACTGTGAAAAGTGTTGGGTTTTGGAAAATATGAAGAGAGGGAAGGGAGGAGCTCTTACACCACTGTCTGTCATTCTAGTATCTAAACACAAACCAAAAATGCTGTAGAGAGTTATATAGAGAAGTTCTTTCATTCACTACCTTTTTACAGGAAAAGTGAGTTATTTAAAATAATATTTCAGTTTTATTCAATTAAAAATAAGTTGAAAAAATCAGTTTTTCTATAGATAGTAGCTGACTGGTAGATAGCAGTTGACTGAGAAGAAACTCCATGAAAGATGCTGTAGAAAGAGTAAATTCAGGGAAAGATAGGAAGACAGACAAACAGAAAGAAAGAAAAAAAAATGAGAACTTTTCACTTACAATCTGCCTAGTGTGGCTGATCTACTTCTTTGATTACAGCAATCTTATTAAATCATCAGTTTAATGATTAAAAGTTGGTTTAAAGTTAATAAACCATTTTTGGAAGGGAGGATCCATGTCAGTGATAAACACTCGGTTTCATAGGAGCTGTAAATAAGGATCATTTGGCTTTCCACACCTATGGCATTGCTATACAAGTGTCTTTATTTTCTGAAAAAGAATTACTGCTCTTCAGAAGATAATCTGGAATTTATCATTTCCAAAGCAGCCAGGAAACCCTTTTCAAACAAAACCTTTAAATGATATAATAGTGAGGCAGAAATAGCGTATCCCCCACACTGGTCAGTTTGTGAGGATCACATGCTGCTGTATATATGCAATATCTAAATTGTATTGTTCTTAATGCTGTATCATCAGCTACACCTGGTAAGTCTAGCAGGTTCCTGTCCTTCAGTGATAGAAGAATTAAAAAAACATGTAACTTTAACAATGAAGCTGAAAACATGGTACAACACCTTCTGAAATGCAGCTGAACAATGCTATTTTTAAGGTCGTAACAGTTCAATGTCTATACTCCTATGATTTACATAAAACCAAGCACTGAATCTTTTCTAAGGGATTTTTGGTTTGCTTTGAATTTTTGCATTATGCTCATTTTCCTTCTACTGAAGTAAATTCAGTGTTTGCAACTGACTTCCAAAGAGCAGAACTGGGAATATATGAAGTCAGTATGTTTCAGGTAGACATATTTATTAAGCATGCTAAATATTAAAGAACAACCAAGGTTTCCTAATCTAAAAAGGGTTATCCTCAAAATATCCATGTACTTCAAACACATCAGAACAGGTGTCAACCACAAAGACTACACGACTGACTCAAACGATAATGTATAAATATCAAGGAATAAAAGACTCAGTGCTGTACAGCAGCAAAATTTATAAATGTACAACAACCCTGCAGTATGCATACACACTCTTTAATTTTATCACTCTCAAAACATCTGAAGACTCGCAGTAAACAGGAAACTAACCTTGATGTGAGCTGCTGGATCTGGGACAGTCTGAATCATGTCCTTTAACAGGCCAACGTGTTTACCAGAAGCTCAGACCCCAAGGCAGCTGCATAACCAAAGAAACAAAAGTCAGATGTTTATATTTTAAAAGTTTATTTTCAATAGAAATCTCTTATCTTTTTATAGACATAAAATCATCTTTCCTTCCCCAGATCTCCTCCAGAAGCTGTACAGCTGAAGCTCTAAGACATTTTTGTTTCCATGGAGTCTGTTAGGGTATATTTCATTCAGTTGGCCCTGAATTTCTCATGGAAAATTGGCATCTGTCTGTAATGGATCATTTTCTGGAACTGCATGGACCCATTATCCATCAGAGACATCAGGGATTTCCACAATCCCTTCTTCCCAATTTAGAAATATACAGCAGGATTGGGATAGATCTGGAGCTGATATAAATAAGCATTGTTTCACTGAAGTTGTGCCCATTCACAACAGCTGCAAATCTGATCCAGCCACTCAAGCAACAGCACTTCAGAGCACAGATCCTCCGGGATCCCTTATCAATGTCCAGTAATAAAGTGCAGAGGGGTGGAAGGGTGGGAGTGTGCATGTGTCTGCATGTGCAGGGAGTGGGGGGCTATTAAATTAATTTAAATATATATATATATATATACACATAATTAAAATAATATAAAGTACTGCTCAGGAACTAGAACATAGCTATGTGCTAGTAAGTTGGGACTGATAGTCAGGAAACTAGARAGCATATGGAAAAATGTGGGAATGTGAATGTCATTTAAAGTAATCTGGCTTTTTTTCCTTTCTCCCTGAAAGCCTGGAAATTCCCATTTCTCACGCAAGAGGTTTCCTTTGACCATGACCTTGAACTTCTTTCATCTTTTAAAGTGGCAAGGCACTATCAGAAAAATACTTTATTTCCTCAGCATTGCTTTTTCTATTTCATTATCTGTTCTCACATCTACACTAACTTGCAGATCAAGTTGCAGATAGCTTTTATCTGTTTACTTAGGCGAAATGTTGATAGACGGACTGACACTGAATTGCAGTTTGCCCCAGAAGCAGTCCTCATGATGTAAGAAAGCCATTTATAAACTACGGTACTACACAGTTCAATTAAAGATATCACAGTTTAGATCTTAGTACATTTCCCCCTTACTACTTAAAGGAGAAAGCCTTGTTCCCATTCAGATCAATGAAAACTAAGTACTTAATTCTATGATCTATTAGAGCAACCCTATCACAAGCCAAATTCCCATTTAAATTGACCTTTTATACACTTTCCTTGGCTATCTGTGGATGATCAAATGGGACACTGATGTCATGGTTTTAAGTGAAGATTTTTCTTTCCACAAAACTTAAATATCAAAAAGCAATAGACACTTGTTTTGGTAAAAGTAAACTTTCAACAGTGACATCGTTCAGATTTAAGTCATACAGAAGCACTAGCAGCACTGAAGTGCCTTTCAGTTTCCCCTTCTCCTGTCCCTAGCAAATCCACGCCTGCGTGCTATTCATTGGATTTATGGGATTCATGCTTTAAGCTCTCAAAATATCATGCACAGAATCTGGAAACTACTAAATTTCAATTAAACTGAACAGATAAATATTTTAAACCTGGTGTTAGATCATGTTTTCACAGTTTTCATACTTCCATCATTGTATTACCATAATGGTAACTCAGCCCCAGGAAAGAAGGAACACGAAGCCTGTCAAGGAAAAACAGGACTTACGCTGCATCCGTGTTTATTTCTATCTCTCTACAGTGGACTCTCTTTGCTTAGCATGCAAGTATGCATTTGGTCTCTCCTCCCTACCYGTATATTTTAGTAAGTTAATCAAGGACCATGCAAGACCATGAACGCGCCCAGCCGGCTAACGTCCAGAGAGCGGCTGAGCTGGAAATGCCTGACAACAGTGCAAGGACTTCTGGCTCTCCTGAACTCTCACCACCCAGGTGGTTCACCTGAGGAGAGTAGGATTTTGTGCATAGGAAGCACGTGTTGAGCTAAGAGGTGTGGACTCCAATCCAGAAATGCCCCATGTCATTTTTCAGTGGAAAATAGACTTTTCTTTCAGAGTTTAGATTTGCTTTGAGCTATTGGAAGGGCCTGGGCTTTAGGAAAAGTTGTTTGAACTATGCCAGGCTCATTCATATCACATCTTTCCCCTAAGAAGAAGGATTCATTATAAAAGAGAAGATGGCAGAGAACATTTGCAAGCCAGTTGCCAACTATACACCACATGGTATGGGAATCAAAGACAAGCAAATGGTATCTAATATGAGTTGGAAAGATGCATGTGCAACTGTTCTGGCCATTTGATATATTCCCTGTACTGCTGGGTAGCAGTGATCCTAAAAGGGGGAATTCTGCTTTAAACTCCATTTTTGGAAGTATATTCTTGTTTCTCACCTGGATATTCATTTATAGTTAGTGAGACATCTCCTACGCTGCAAAAGGCACAACTTTATTTTTGCTTTTGCAAATCATTGTTAAAAAAAGCTGTGACAGCATTCCTTACTTTTTTCAAACATAAATATAATTTTAATTATTTCAGCTCCACCTTTACTGGCTGGAATTGGAAGCTTCCAGACATCTGGTACTAACTTTCCGAACCAGATGGTATTTATTGCCAGAACCTCCCCCACCCCCACCCCAAATTTCATGCTGGCCATGTTTGTGCTTGACAGTCTGTCACAAGGCTTGCACGTGGCTGTAGATTTTGCACTGTATTCCCTGGCTAGCATGGCTCTAATTTAAGAGTCAAAATGACACTAAAGCCTGGTTTAGGAAGACATCTCTTTTCAGGAAACTGAAACAAGGAAATTATAATACAAACAGAAAGTTAAGCACTTGCCTGRGCACTTTCCTGAATTAAGGTTTAACCCTGGAAGATATAATAATGTCCACATAACTGTAAGGTCTTCTTATAGTTTCTGGAGTCCTGAGTCAACAATAGCTTTCATTAATTCTGATTTCAAGGTACATGCCTCTTTGGCATCCCACCTTACGCGGAGTCAGAGAGCAGAGAGACAGCAACAGTCCTTTTGGCTGCCCCCAAGGTCAGACCCTGCAGTTCCTCCTGGCACATGGTCAGACGCGAGTCCATCTCGTGATCAAAATGGAGAAAGGCCCTGTCGCACAACAGGAACCTTTCCCACTACGTAAAACAAATGTGCTAGTTCACTGGCTCATGCAACCAGTAGGGCCATGTGTGTCCGGTCATCTAACCAGACCAGTAGTAGCTACAGAGCTGCCCTGAGCCATGGTGCAGCCAGGGGCAGTTATATGATGGAGGCTCATCAGGCCACTGCATGAGACAGGGAATCAATGACTTTTTAGGCGAGCAAGAGTGCGCACTCTCATCCCATAACCAAAGTACACCTGCCATATGACAAGAAACAGCATTTTGGTCATGTACGGGACACATTAATATGTACTGAGGATGTCCCAAGGACCCTGGGACGGAGGGCACCGGAGAGTAGGCTGGAGTCTGCTGGGACACTACACCGGGGTCACAGCGCTGTGCCCATGTCCTCAAGGAAAGAGGGTAGCTGGCCTCAGGCTATGGGCAGCATTAAATGTTCAGGACAGGATCTGGCCTGTGGTACTGGTTTCCATCCTCCTGACAAATACTAAGCATCACACATGAGTAATATTAATAATGAATAATAGTAATATCACTTATGAAGTAAACATATGAGATATGAGGCACAGATTCCACTCTGATGTTCAGGACAAATGAAAAAATCAAAATAAAATAATGTTATTGTATAAAATCAGCAGACCTAGATGTGCCTGTGCAATTGCTGTACTCCAAGCAGGAGGAGAAGATACACTATAGAATCTATTGTCTTTCCATGCATGTGTGCATGCAACCAGTATTTTTGAAGTTATGTAAATACATCAAAGGGTCCTAGAATTATGTACAGCTCTGGAGTTCACCAGATATGATTACATTGTTTTTCCTTTCATAGTCATATCAAAAGGATTAGACTTATTAATGTAGGTATATATGGCCAAATAACTGAGAGGCTGAATGTGCCCTCTGTATGGGGGGCAGCATGCACCTCTCTCATACATTTTTGCACCCATGTTACCCCACCTCCTGCCATACACTTCCCTATTTGCAGATGGAAATCCAGATTCATTTTTTGTAATTTGGTATGCTGTGCTCACCTAAATAAAAGCAGGTTCTTCACAATGTAGCCTACACCCTGCATTAAAGCTCTGTGAGAGAGAGCATGACCTGGCAGTCAGCAAAACTGACRGAAGAAGACTCTGGGCCAAACTCCAGACCAAGCTATGCCCACTCATAGCAGAGTTTGGGTGTAGCAAATAAAGAAACATGGTCCACACTGCAGTTCTACCAGGGATCAGTGTGGCCCAAAATACTTATCTGCATAATGTATAACATTCAAAATACAGCTGGAGCATGTGTACAATAACGGATAATAAAAGACTGCTTAATCAATGAAAAACAACATGCCAGAATTCCTGGTCCAGATTCTTGGCTCAGTGAATGCAAGGACGATATTAAATGGTTACCTGAGCACAGGCTGTATGTGAGAGAGAAGTGCCAAAGCTCTGCTTGGATGACAACTGCTGTCTCGAAAAAGCYCTTTATCACTGCGTCTAAGGGGAGAAATGATAAGAGCTTGCACTTTATAAATACGTGAATATGAGACTGTATGAAAAGCTATGAATGGCACAGAGCACTGGAAATTTACACACGCCCACACACACACAAAAACACACACACACACACACACACACACACACACACACATATGCCCACACACACCAGTATGATGAATAATACAGACTGGCATTGTACAGAATTTGTATCAGCATGACTTTGGGATGTTTACTGTTACTCACAGGAGGTGAATCCATGAACAGTTATGCACACTATCCCAAGCGAGTGCCAGTAAGACTTTCAGATCCCCTCACACTGTCATGCAGGCTGTACTTGCCACATATTTTATAAGAACTGATGTTTTTCAGCTGTTGGAGAATTTCTGAGATGTGGAACTCTTCATTTCTAGATAGGTTTTGAGGTCTGCCCATGAAATCTCTTTCTGGGAATCAGGGCCCTACCAGCACTCATGAGATAGTGTGTAAAAATAAGAAAGGTTGTGATATCCAAAGGTAGAAGGACTGTAAACCTGGTCTTAATGTTGTACTACTGCTGTAACTTAGAGCTGCCTGTTTTTGGTAGATGAATGCCCTACACATGGTTTTCAGCCTTCTGTGATTTGTGGACACCTAAAAATGTTCCAGTTAAGGTGGGAGCCCTTGTATAGCAAAATTTAAGCCAAGTTTAGGCTTGCTACACTTCAGAAGTAATCCGCAGACCTGCAGAGCTCCAAAGACCACTGACTGAAAACCAATGTGCAATCATTCTGCTAATGCAGCTGCCGCTTTATTCATATCATAGGCTGAGTTAAGTTCTTTAACAGAGCTAAGAAGAGAAGAGATAAAATCCTCATCCACTGAAATAAACTGGACTTTTGCCACTGTCTGAGGCAGGCCAGAAATTCATTCACACTATCTTAGTTTGTATGTGCAAAACTCAGGAGCAAAAGAATATTATAAACATACAATTTGGAAAGTGCTAAACAAACAAACAAAACAATATTTTTTCTTGTACTAGATGCTACTGCAAGTTTATGACTCCCTTCTCTGATACTTCCAGATCTAGAAGAAAGTACTCTAGAGCCAGTAGAGCAGCAGGAGCCAGCTCCTTCCCCATCCCTGAAGTTTGCTGGGAACCTGATTGGAGCCCTCCTGCCATCTGAAGCACCACTGAGCACCTCGCACCTCACATGCACTTTCCAGGAGGGCAATTCCTTAAAGGTGCAAGGAGCAAAACTCAGTAGTATCTACTCAAGAAAGAACTGAAGTCACAGAAATGTTTATAATTCAGGAGCTGTAAATCACAGGTATGATGAGCAGACTCTGTGAAACACAACCCTTCCAAACCAGCGCCAATATTGACACTAAGATATAACAGAGCAGAACTGTGTAACGTGGACTTACAGTTTTTATGTTTAGTTTGTGGTTGGGTATAACCACTTTAGTTTATTTTTTGGCTTCTTTTGTTGTAATCTCTGTACATTCTAACAACCTCAACAATAAAACCCTGTGGAAAGATCCTGCTAGATTCAGAAAATGCTACTGTCGAGGCAATTCATCTGTAGTCAGTGCATGTAGGCTGTTAGGAAAAGATTTTGCAATTGCAGGTGGATACCACAAATAAAACAACAATAAAGGACAAGAAAACCAAAATAGGAAAAGATGTGTCAATCAACATACAACTTTCCATACTCAACTAAAATTTTTTGTAGTCATTCTGCCTTTACAGGAATGAACACAGTAGATGTATTGTGCACTGTCTGATGCACTTAGGTGCAAGAATGAGGTGACCCTAAGTAGCATTGATTGTTGCATTAATAAATAGATCTGGGCTAGGAAAGGTCCTAATCTGTGAATCTGGTCTATTTCTCTTCTGTACTTGTAAGCACATTAAATAAATAGTAAGTTGGAGGAGTAATTAAAAAAAAAACTTAAAAAAGAGTTAAATAACTTATTAATAACTTTACAATTATATCTTTCTGAGAGATTTTTGGATAAAATGGCAACATTCGTTTAAAAAAATCAGTAGGAGAAATAAAAACTAGATGGAGGGTTTTTTGGTTGATCAATTGGTTTCAATTTTGGCAGCTAAAAACTGAAAGATTTTTCACTCTTAACAAATACCCCAAAATGTCAATGAAAAATGAGTGTTAAACCTCTTTTTTTTTTCTGGAAATAAAGAAAACTCTTCCACCCAGTCCTCCTTCTGAAAAGCCATCTGTCTGAGGGTTTGTTTCATGACTACTCATACTGATAATTTCCCTCCCTCATGCAACGTTAACACCATTTCAGTCCATCAGATCAGGTCTGACTGAAAACAAAACACCTTTCTGATGGGCCTCACTTTGAGCTGCCTCACTGCCCTGATCCAGCTGCTCGTGGAGCCCAGGAGCCCCGGTGCTAACACCACCAGGCAGGCAGGAGGAATACGTGGTCAGCAGCGGTGGGTAGGTGAGGAGAAGTGCCGCTCCTGTTGGCAGCAGTCGCAGGCTTGTATTGCTTTAAGCTGACCATGAAACCATGACCTCAATATTGCCATTAGCAAGTCAGTAACTGAGTTACAAGCCATTTTTCACCACCTGTTTGTGAAGGCCCAGATGGCCAGGGTCTACAGTTAACTCTGCACTAAYAACAGTACTCCGGGTCCTCAGTGTCTGTGGGCACAAACAAACGCGTCTATCTGAAGACCTATTAAATCCGTCTCTGCTGGAGTTCGTTGACACAGCAGATAGAAGATGGATTTTTTCTAGATCTCTAGATGTAGAGCTGTTCTGCATATATTTTATAAAGCATATATAAAGCAAAATATGAGCTGGTAGTACAAGGAGTTAAAAATCTAATGGATGAACGGTGCTCCCCTCCTTGGAGGGTCAGTCCACCCCCAGGGAAAAGACAGTAAATGTTCCCCCTCTCTTTCCCTTTGAATGTGGAGTCTGTGGAGAAGGCACATTTCTATGCTACCACCCAAATATATCTGTGTAGCTACTGCTTATCTTAAGTTCCAACCCATGATCTCAGGGGAGGATACAGCCCTAAATTAGCTCATTTACAGTAGGAACTTTAGACTACAGCCAAAAATATTTGTTTTTATTAGTACTCCCTATATAGTACGCCTCTGACCAATAACTTGTTTTATTTATTTTTCTGGCGAATTACCATGTTCTTATTCAAAGCCATAATGAGGATTATATATCAATGTGGAATGCAGAGTAGCTATTCCTGAAACTCCCAACTATGTATAAAAGAGTTTGGAAATCCCCAAACACTATCTCTTCAGTCCAGGCCACTTACAAATGTGGTTAACATGAATGAAGTAATATCTTCAGAAAGGAAGGAGACTTTTGAGTCACGTCTGACACATTTAACTACATCAACCACTTTCCGTAGCTCAGGGTTTTGACTGTCTACCTTAATACCATGCAGGAGTGTTTGATAATGATTAGTCCCTGATGCTTATCCTGTTACAGGATACTTATACACATGCACGGGATACCAAAGGGAGAGTAAAGAATGAATTCAAGACTTTGTGCTCTCCAAGTAGAAAACCACAGAGTTCACCAAAGAAGTTGCTGGATCAAATCAAATTCCTGCTTGGTGCACTTTGTTGCCTTTTTGTTTTATGCTAGAGCTCTCCTGTCAGATTTCTGTGTTTAACTATTCAAACTCAGCTCAACTCCATGCTTAGCTGAAGGTGTCGGCCAGTCAGCTCCACACGAACAAGACATGCAGCCACAGAGTAACCACCATGTAATTTCTATCTGCAGATTATAATTATGGACCTTAGTACTCTACAGAAATATGACTTTCCAAAGAAAAATAGAGTGCTGTACAAAAGCAGGATGACATCAGGGGAGATATATAGTGACAAATACTAGTTTCTAATTTACATTCATTCCACTGTTAAAGTCCAAGCCTGTTTCAAACGTTTTAACCCATGCTCCACTGAAAATTGCACCTGTGGAAAAATACGTGCACTGATGGTGCAAATTCAGCTCTGTCATCAAAAGAATTCATGAGAAATTATTTCAAGGCCAAAATCACGAGCTAAGGAAAACTAATATCTCTCGTTGAAAGGTAAAAGCAAATGAGAATATTTTAGAAAGTGAAATGATCCAATTCAATAATAATGAATTATGTCACAACCTCCTGTGGTGCATGTTATCAGTTCCTTCAAGCCTTCCTTGACTAATGCCTCTGCACTTTAAGACCATTTCTTCAGGAAAGATTTGCGATTAACTAGTGCTGACATTCTGCATGCAGTTCTGGTCCCTGAATTTTCCAGCCTAGTGGCAGCTATGGGAAGCTGAAGGACAAATAATATACAAGAGCTGAGACTGGATGCTCTAGCTGCCCCCTAGCTGTCAGATACTTATGCCTCGATTCTCCTTTCACTTACAAGAGATCTGCTCTTAATACATCCATGGAAAATTCTGGACAAGAACCAATCTGAGTTTTGTGATGCACACAGCATTCAGATGATATATTAATGTTTTCAACCATATTTAAGTATCGAGTAAAAAAACTGATGTCCTATACATAATAATCAGGAAACAATAGTATTTTTAAAAAGTCAGAATTCTGTGAACACCTTACAACCTTTTTGAGAATATCAACTTGAATAAAGACTAGAATTTGCATAATCAGGTATTATAGACACCATGCACTTTCAGTAAATACCGAGTACATTAAATAAGTACATAATTTACTGCAGTTTATTCACAGAGTTCTACCAAACCTAGAAAAATTTGGAATTGTTACATTTGAAAACAATATCTAAAATCTGAAGAATCTAAAATTAGATTTATGAGAGGAGTCAAGTGCAAAGTCTGTAAGCCACTTAGCTTAGACATATATGAGCCAGAAATACAAAATAGTTAAAATTTTCTCTGCTTTCCATAAATTTCCTTGGTTGTCATATTTGAGAAATGTATATGCTGTTCAGGAACAGAATGTGCTGGCACAGAAACTGTTGCATGCAAACGCTCACTTTGGGGATGCAAGAAACACTTCAGTAATCTGCACTGGATTTTTTTTCTCCCTGTAGGTTTTGGGGGAACGTTTTTTCTTCTAATGAGGAATGTCATTGTTTTAAGGAGCAGTAGCTGTTCGTTGTTTTCTCCTGTGTATATGGACTCAGTCATGTTGGTGCAGGGTGATGCAAACAGGCCAGGCAGCTATGTCCCCTGGGGGTTTTGCCCATGAGACAGCTCCACTGAATGCCCTCTTTGGAGCTGTCTCAGAGTGTCAGTGGGAAGAGACTGCCATCTTTGCCCAGCCTTTATCTGTATACCTCAGTCACTATCTACCAAACCATTTCTTCTGCTGTGGCACCTCCATATGGCACTCTCTGTGCTGAATTCGCTCAATTGCCAATTTTGGGTGCCAACTCAGTTGCCTTTGAGGATGAGAAGCAACAGCAGTAAACTTGCCTCCCTTGACAGGTTCCCCCAGGGGAGTCTCAGGCCTGGATGGAGAGCAAAAAGCATATCAAGCCCTAAATTGGGCTAAATTTCTCAACAGAACTTTTTTGAAGCAAGTTAAATCAAGAGCAGGCTGCATGAACGTAAAGTACATCGCATAGCCACTTACTGCAGTATATTGTCAATCCCTATAACAGAGAACATGTGACAGCTCTGGGCACATGCAAGCATGTTATTGGCTTATGGGCCTAAGATGTTCCAGGGAGTGTGAAAAATGGTCCTACAGGTGGAGATTTTGCATAAGAAAGTCTGACCTAGCCATGAGATAGGGACACTCGCTGAAAGTGAAACAACCCTTGACTGAATAGTCATCTGAGGAGTCTGAAGCAGGTTTCACCAACACAGCTTTGTTTTCAGAAACATTCATGACACCTATTTCCCTTCTAGAGCCATGTATGGACATCCCCTACCTAAGCAAAAGAGGGGAGTCAACTGTTTCTGTAAACTTCGTAACATGGGAGGTTGCAGCAGAAAGCATGGATACGTCCTCAGTGAAGGGTTAAGTAAAAACAGGCTAGAGAGGATGATGGAGCATCCTGGGTGATTCTTCACAATTCCCTGCAGGATTTCTGGGGGTTTTTTGCAACTCCACCCTAAGAATCTTGGAAACCCATGGCACAAGGGCTTCACAGGGAACAACATTAACCCAACAAACATTACCGGCAATACTTGTTTTGTTCCCTTGAAAGTATTCATAAGAAGAAAAAGTGTAAATGCATAGGATGATGCTTCTTTAGGATACTAGTAAATTAAGCCAACTTCAAGTGGAAATGATCACTTGACTAGAGAACAAAACACACAGTTCAGCAGAGGCTTTTAAGTTCTTCAGACCAATTTTCCTTGATGTTACTGTTTTTTACTCCTGTTATGTGTCCTTGGCATAAAACTCTTATTTCTATTGGTTTAATTTCTCTTTTTACTTGTGGCACTTCCATTTCAGATGAATGAAAGTTAAAAAATTGAAACAGCTGTATAAACATGAGGTATTTAAGAAAGAAAGTGACTTTCAATAAGTGTTGACTTGTACTGCAAAAAAGTGCTTGAAAAGTACATATCAAAAAGACTGGCACTTCTATTGCAATTTAAATCTAGCTTTATTAACAAAAATGTTAATGCATTATAAAAATAGAAATATAGTATATCCTCAGCAAGCAAGCACCTTGGAAGGATATAAGTCATCTTTAATAATGCTTTGATTTGTGACCTTCACAGCTTTGTTTTTGTTTTTATTTCAAATGCATTTGAAGAATGTCTATAAATAGCTAGGGCTGACTGAATGTAAAATTTTAGGCTCATTTTTTCAGCATCTGGATTTTGCAGCAGTTTGATAGATGAAACATGGACCTGTCACTTGTGAAACTGTGAAGTCTAAAGTTAAGTCCTTAGAAAAATAACGTTTTGTTGATCTAAGTGTATCTCCTCACAGCGAGTGTAAAGCCATAACAAAATTTACAACACATTATTGAATATGCACTAAGCAAAGACGCATGTTTGACTTAGAAATGTGAAGAAATAAATTTCACATGAGCAAGAAGCTCATTAAGCTCAACTGAAAACTCCTAGAATGTTTATTTCTTTATATTGCAAGGGAAATATTTGTATTTCACCTCATATACTATTTAAAACCAGAGTGCAAGATTAATACATTTAGCTCACTGAGTCTTCACGGAAGGCAAAATGCAGCAAAACCAGTTGACTGCATATGTATGGGGTTTTGCATTTGAATAAGTGAAAAAGAAATATTAAAAATTACAGTGCATTTTACAGAGAGCTAGAGAAGATCTGAGATTACAGGGTTAAGGCATGTTTAGCTCACCCCAGTGTGTTTTTCCAGCAGAACTTTGGAAGACCCCAGTGTGGCAGAGTTACAGATGCAACCACCTCTGCACACTGGAAGTAATTCCCCCAGTGCAAATGGGACTACTTTCAATGTATAAAGACATGAATAGGCCTCTGCCAGGATAAGGCTACAGTTATTTATCTTCTTGCTTAGCTTTAATTAAAAATCAGGACTTAATGGAACAAATATGGTCTACAGACCAGACTATCAGTAGATGTAATAGGAAGTTGGGGAACAGGATACAGGAGGATTTTCTTAAACAGTGGGGCCCTTTATATTTAGTTATTCTGTAATTAGTTGTTTTTATTGACATAAGGCATACAGATGGGCTTATGCATTTCTATAGAAATACAGCCAAAGTTTATTATCTTATTACATTTATTGCTGTGCCTTCCATCAAGATGGTTCACAAAAGCACTTAATTAGCACAGGGCCCAATCCCATTTATGTTAAAGTAAATACCAAAGCTAGCACAGATTTCAGCCATGCCGAATTGGATTCCAACCACTCTGTAGGTATACATGTGTTTCACTCACTTCTGAAGGCGGTTATGACCGGAAGGAAGCAGCAACTCTTAAAAGAGAATGTTGTTGAAGAAAATAATTTATTCCTGGAAGTAACAATAATGACAAGCACGGTGCAATTTTAGAGAAAGAAATAATTTAGATTATCTCTTTAGCTAGGGAAGCCAGAATAACACCTTCTCCCCTACGAAAATGGTATGTTCTAGACTGTATCTAAAGGCTGGCTCCTTCACAAGCCCCCACAGCTCACCATCATCATACAAACCTAGGGGAAACGACACCACTGTCCATGTAGCTTAAGCAGTTATACGGTTCCAATGTTTCTAGTGTTTGAATGCCTCATGATTTTTAAAAGGGAAAATGGAAAAATATGGAGGAAGACATATGCAAAAAATAAAATAGTCTAAATGCATTAATAAGTACTTGGGCTACTTTACATTGCTGAGAAACCTGTTGAGGCTGTAGTCTGTTATACTTGAGCCAACAGGGAACCAGCTGGCCAGGACAACCTAGCTGGTAGCAGACGTGAAAGACGTGTATTCAGTTTACCCTGTTAATACTGAGAGAAACTGGACTGAACTAGGGGGAAACAACTGGGAAGATCAATTAACCTAGCTGCAGTGCCTTGCTGCTGTAGCTAACCTGTTTCTAGCACCTGAGCTGGTTCTTTAAAACTAGTAGTCAACACATAACACTGAATTGTTTGCAGACATAGGTGAGGTGAGGTCTCTCAGGAACTTCGTCACCAGAATTTAGCACAGATTGCCTGCATCCCAGGTTGGCCATCCACCCTTCCTTTTCGTTCAGCCATACATTAAGATCTCATGTCAAATGGATCTGACCTGAATTTCTTTAGCTACATGAAACTCAGAGCTTATTTAGAACAAAGAAATTGTTCTCTCAGTATTTTTATAATTAAAAATTCTCCTACGTTCCCTCCCTCCAAAACATCGATCCCACCTCAAATTCTTCTGCTAAACAGTGATGAGAGTTGGGCCCATCACATTTTTTAGATTTTACAGAGGTCCAAAATCTGACTGTAGAGTCTAAGTTTAGGAAGAGTTTTTATATATCTCTATATGTTTGTTTGCTTTTCAGCCACTCTTCCCCAAGTTTAAACAAGATCTGTCAGCAATGTTTTGAATGTAATGAACGATTTCCTTTCTTTTTCCCTCTGCCCTCACCACCCTGCTCCACATTTCCCCGGTTCCATTTAGACCTATGAACCGCTCACGTTTTTTGTCATGTTAATGTCTAAAATCTTCTTCCTCATTTTAGAGTGTCACCCCCATTCTTGTGCTCAGCCAGAACTGACAAATGTTTCATCCAAAAATTATTCAAACTTTCCCAATATTTTTTCTTCCAAAACCCTGCTGACTCTTTTGTGCTGATTCTGACCAATTTCTACAATATGCAACAGTACTGAAGGTAGTTTGAGCATATGGCTTTTGTGTCAGCTACAGAGATGCTGTCAACAGAGTTGGTGCGTCCAGTGAGACTCCAAACCCAGCTTTGTCCTCGGGTCTCCCATATGGTGAAACCCAGGCCCCACAGGGAGATCTAACAAAGGAGAACGAGCCTGAATGGGAAGGGCCAACCAAAACAGTTACGGTGTTGAATTGTGACCCCTTAAACTACTTTCTGGTTGACATGCACTTACAATGTAGGCCAGCTTTTATCTCTACTTGCATCTTCACTTACCAAGAAAACCTCTCTACTCCCCATCAATGTAAGCTTCCCGCAAGACATCACAAATGTGCTGCTGCAGCACCAGTTTCTCTCCGCTAGCTAGAGCACACAAGGACATCCCACCTTGTGCTGGGAGAAGATGCTGTACTTAGCAATGGCTCCTGACTCTACCATGTGCTTCCTGCAGCACCTCTTTGTCTACACAGTGGAGCATATATGAGCTCTGGGGCAGGAGAATCACAGAAAAACTGAGGTTGGACAGGACATCATTTGTCCTGACCACCTGCTCAAAGCAGGGCCAAGTAGAGCAGGCTRCTCTGGGCTTTGCCCAGTCAAACTCTGAATATTTCTAAGGCTAGGGATTACACTATTGCTCTGGGTGCTTGTTCCAGCATCTGACCACCCTGATGGTGATCTTTTTTCCTTGTTTCTACTCAGAATTTCCACTGTTGCAACTTGTGACTGTTGCCCCTTGTCTTTTTGCTGCACACCTCCGAGAAGAAATGGGAAGCTACCTTCCCATTAGATAGCTGAAAACTACAGTAACAATTTTGTGTCTGTTCTGCAAACTTTAGACTTTTTTCACTCATGCTTCTGATCTTTTGCCCAGTGCTACATTGTCTAACGGACAAGTCAGATACTAACATGATTTAGTGCAGCTGAATGTGTGTAGTCGTACAAGTGAAGGCATGAGTTAAAAAGTAYATGAACCCTTTAAATAGTGAGTCAGGATATGTTTCCTTTCTGAGGGCCAAAAAAGCATTGTAGGCATCTCATGTGGACTACATATTAAAAGACCTTTTACACTCAGCAACGAAGTAAAAAGAATAGCCATGTGGCTGTTGTGCCCACATCTGTCCTCTAAGACACTGTCACAACTAATGTATTACCATAGCTTTAGTATGTGTTCAAAGTCCTGGTGTGGCTCTAAAAGTTCCACTAAAATTCTATTTTTGTCATTTCTTATTCTCCAAAATTATTAACTGTTAGAGAAAGCTACTTATTTTTGTATTAAAGAACTTTCTGGACATGATAGCATGTAAATTCAGATTTATTTTTTCTGAAACATCAGTCTATCAGTCTCCCATTTCTTTAAATGAATGTACTCTTAATAGGAAAAAAAATGTTGGAAGTTCAAAGAATTTAAGTGAGTGATGTCAAATATTTCTTTAAATCTAGATCCCCACATTTCTTCCACTTTATATGCCAGGCATGTATAAATGTCAGATACCAGTTCTAAAACAACTGTGACTCTGCTTTTTCTGTAGAATTAAAAAAAAAAAATCACTATCTTTTTCACCCTAAGCTTTGACTCATCCTTGTGCAACCTATTAGTGAAATATAGCTGGGATGAAAAAGAAACAAATCGTCATTGTTAYTATAACTGTCTTTGAAGCTTGCAGTTGATGTATGTTGCAATTTTTCAATGCAACAACTTTTAGAGGGGTTACAGCACTGGCTGTATACCACTAGCATGCTTCAGCTCTGAGCAGTTCAGACCTTGCAGAGGAACCCCTTAAGTGACTCAGTCTCAAATATGAACTGCAAGGATCTAAGGCCCAGACTTAGCTCCCATTCATATCAGTGGGCTTTGGGTCTGACCCAAACTAATAAGGAAATGAGCAGTGGCTTTGGAGAACACTCTGAGACCGACCAATTTTCCAAAATGAGGAAAACAAAAAGCAATCAAATTCCATCGCTTTAGAAAGATTCACATCACAGGGAAAGTTAACTAAGATGCTATTAGTAATACGTATGATATTCTCTCTTTATGGTACACAGAAGTTGTACATAGGTACTAAGGACTCAGCAGTGCATACGAACTTGCTGTAATTAGAACTGTTCTTTGAGTACCAAATAACTTTGTAACGACTCAGGATTTCCCTGGCCAATGCAACGTCACAGACCCTATAAAAATAAGTTCTATCTTGCCTGGAATAACTGGCCACAACACCTTTTCTTCCTCTCCTTGGTGTAAGAAGGCAGGAGGAGAACAGTGCCGGTGTTTTCAGAAGAGTACAAAGCACAGTGATCTGGAAATCTTCATCTTGCTTCTGAGGTCATAGTATGTCAGCAGGGGACCCACGTACTGTGACCTCAAGGGGACCATTTTCACCATCAGTGATGACAAAATAACAATATGCTCCAAATACTCTCACTTTTCCACTGGCCAGTCTGACATCCCAATGGTGTACAAGAGAGGCAAAGCACCTTTGCAGGGGTTCTGCTTAGCTGAGAGTAAACAGCGCAGTCTTGTCAGGGGTTAAGGAACAGTTAGGCCTACTTTATATTTGTGAAACGATTAGTCATAGTTAGGCCAGTTTCACATTTGGAAAAGGAGAATAGCTTTAGTTAGAATGGAATTATGTCCCTGAGATAGACTTCAGAGGGAACTCTAATGGCAGGATGCAAACAATAAAGTTTGCCAGGCTTTTACAGCATTTAATAGCTTATGGAGCATATTGTGAGTATACAGTCATTTCAGTATGTATAAGAACCATCTGCAACAAAACCCTACATCTCTGCTAGGATCAGAGCAACTAAATGGGGGGAAAAAAAAACAAAAAAGAATTTTAAAACAGTAACCAAATCCCCTTCTTGGCCCAAGCACCTTCGTCAATACATTTGGGCAGTTCTTCTCCCTAATCTAGAAATTCTTTTTTTTTTTTAAACTGTGGAATGGAATTCTTGTTACAGAATATAAAGAAAACATGAAGTTCCATTTAAGGATATAAATACTTAATGCCTAGCTACAAAGTATACTTTTTCCTCTCTGCCATGCTTGTTTAGCTATTAACTTGAGGGCTGGTCTACATATGAACTTGCATCAAAATACGTCAGCTGAATTTAATTGATGCCTTCTGTTATTCACAGCCTGGAAATGAGCACTGGTCTGAATATAAAGGTTTCTTGGGTAGCTGTAGCTGTTCTACAACTCTGTTCTCACTGACTTAGCTTAAAACCCTTTGCACAGGGATAAACATCAACTCTTCCATTGAAGCCAGTGGGAATGTTCCTCTGGAGTCCAAAGGCAATTGGCTTTATGTGAGGACAAGCCAATTAAAAGTATTTACATAAAAATACAAGCATAGAGAAATCAAAATCAAACAAGACTGAATCATAAGCTGAGCATGTTGAAACCCTACAGAACGGAAGACAGGACAATGCAATACTAGTGACTGGAATACTGCTATTTTTATTTCTCTGTGGTAATCACTCCAAGCAAGAGACTTCTTGTCTGAAGGAAGGGATAGCAGCCTTATGGGTTTTTTTCAGTGAAAAAAAGATGCAGCTTTCAGTCATCACTAACTATTAGAAGATTTGAACCAAGTTTGCAGCACAATTCTGGTTCTCACAAATAATGTGTGAAGTAAGAAAAAAATGAAAAGTAGCAAAGTCACAGCTCTTCCCTCCAGTGCTGTTTACCTCTCTCTGCCCCAGTGGTTCAGGGGTTGCAGCATTCACTTGGCACATGGAAGAGGCAGGTTCAACTCCATCCTCTGAGTCAGAGCTCATGATTCCCGAGAGCATGCTCCAAGACACATGCAGTGGGATATAGAATGGGTCTTTTAACTGCTCCTTTTGGCAATGTTATGGTTTACATAAATAATTAGACATTCACTGTAGCTGAGACTAGCATGTATGTGTCCTACTAATCAGGTGTTTCAAGCACTGGGCTACAGTCTTTCTTACTCTGTGACTACACGTTTTGTTCAAAACGACCCACTCCAACAGATGGGATTGAGGGAGACCAATCCAAGAGTAATAATATAATAATGTACATTTAATGTAATATTCCCTTTACTGTAATAATGAGGATAGCCCAAACAGGAGAGATCCCATTTTACATCCACACTACTTAAACCATGGTAGGCATTTGAACTGAGGTCTGAGTAGTCAGAAAGCCTTGGAAAATGCATTTCCATAGACAAGTGAGGGAATCAAATTTATGAACTTCTGCAGATGGAACAGAAGGAGCTCAGGGACAACATTTCTAATGGCTGGATTCACAACAGTACTAAGGAAGAGTACAGAATAAAAATTATTATCCAAAATGTTTTAAAACACAATTGCGGGCACCCACCCAATGTTCCGGAAGTCTGTGAAACAAATGAAAGATCACTAAGTAACTTAACTGAAAGGACCTCCCATAAATATATCCACCCTATCCTCCATTCCTTCACCATAAAGGAAGGGGGCTGTTCTATGGATTTAAAAATAATAATCTGGGTTTAGGAACAACTCCTTACAGAGAATTTCCTGCCTCTTCTAATCTCAACTACAGCAAAATGGGATACCTCAAGTACCTGAATCTCAAATTACGCAAATTTAAACCTATGCCTTGGATACTAGTTACAAGCTTGTTAGAAATTAGCACAGATCACACCCTCCCATCTAGCATGCTCTTCTTTGCACTGACACAAATTAGCAGGTAAATAATGCACCCATTTTATTGTTGTAATTTTCCGTAATCATTGGAAAAAGTTCATTCTGGGAGTAATTTCACAGGCAGATTCCCTGCTTAACTAACAAGCCCTCTGGATACAGGCTACCTCTGCTACAGTCATCAGGTAGAAGCCAAATAAAGGAAAAGAGCATAAAGTGTATGAGGCGACCTAGAGACAAGTAAAGAGAAAACTTGTTTCTTGAAGGAAGATGTTGCTTTCCACAGGAAGGCAAGAAGAGAGGATGGCAGAAGAAAAGCAGAGGAACACATTTGCCAGCTGTCAGGTCAGAAGATTAGGGAGGATATCCCAGTACTCTACTTTCTGCCAGTCTGTTCAATACTACACCACTCAGAGTAAAGTAACAACAGCACAGGGTGTCTTACATGCATAGTGTGCCCAAGGATTATTATGACCAGAGTGTCACTTTAATTCCTCTCTTATCTTGCAAAAATAGCTTTTACTTTATGACAGGCACACAGAGAGGGAGCATGGCAGAGGGCATACCTGAAGGCACCCTACAGCTCAACATACACTACTCAGTAGAAAAGCAACTCTCTACTACCTGCGTGAGGTCTAAAGGGAGAAAGTTCCCTGCCTAGTTAACAATGGGGTGCACAGCCAGCTATGCCCATACCGACCTTCTGCAAGAAAAGAAGTATATATGCAAAGTTGTCTCATGTTTGCCTACCGACAAGAATGTATTCAGCAAGTTTTATCATTTTAACCTAATATAAAATATTTTTTTCAGAATTCTTTGTATCAGACATTGCATTTTGCACCTTCAGATGCGATATTCCTCATATTTATCACCATCATCTTGATGCCTTGATGCATCACATTCATTCACTTGTGGAAAATGAAACCGTATTGTTTCATTTTGTTGAAAACACTCCTATTACTGTCATTCAACTGATCAGAATACTCTGAATTCTTACTTTTTTACCATGGCTGAAAGAAATGAGATGGGGACAATTCTTAACCACCTTTAGTTTTCAAGAAGACAATATTTGTCTCTCATTCCACTTCAGCAGTGGTGAGATAGCAAGAAAAGACAGCCAAAGGTAAATACTAGTGCAAATAATTTCTTACAATTTTTTTCCATGACAGCAAGAATCTGTATCTATTTTTCTACTAAATCTAAAAGTACAAGTAATTGTTTTCCAAAGAGACTAGTGGTTTTGTGAACCCAATCAAGACAAGAGAGAGGGCAAATTTTCAAAAACTCCTGAGCATTCATCTGCTAAAAGTAAGCCTCAAAATGGAAAACAAGGAACACCCAAACTCACTAATTACTTTGAATATCTTGATTAGAGTTTAAAGAAAAATTACTCTAACATATTATTATGATATACATAACATTTAGCCACTTGTTTTACATGAACTTTTGTTTGTATGCAGCTACATTTTTCTTGCATTTTGCACAGAACAAATCATGAAGTAAAATCATTTAGCAGCAAAGGGCAGAAATTCAGGCTGACACATATACCATTAAAAATGCTGGCTTCCTACTCAGAGTGTAAACAATCTGAAGAAACTGAAAGATTGACAGAATGTAGACCATTGTGTGGTCCTGATTTCTTTTTCCATGCACACTACTCATTTCTTCCTTTTCTTCTAGCTAGCACCTTGATGTAAAACAGTCTCTAAAACCCAGTAAGGTCTCAATAACAACATTAAATCAGGCATTCCTTTTCAGCTCTTTCTTTTTAATGGCTATGCTGTCATTCAGTTTTCCAGGACCTCTCTGAGTGTTTGGAATATGAGACATCCAAAGCTGTTGCTGATGGCAATGGAGGAAGAGGACAGGTTGCCAGCTGTGTGATCCCCTGCAGTAAAGGCCAAAGCAACAAAGCCTTGGAAAATACCCGTACAAACAGCTGAGGAGTCAAATGTCAGCATCTTGATCTGTGACCACCAAGCCACCCTTGGAGCACCAGTGTGCCTGGTGGGTTGGTAGCAGTAGATATGCTCAGGAAACCACTGAGCTGGTGACATCCCTTTGCCTGCTATTTACCAGCATGGAGGAGTCTCCATGTGCAGCTGTCTGTAGCTGGCTCGCTTGTACACTGAGGTCTGGTATCGCTGGGGTCTGGCTGGACTGCTTCTGCATGGTACAAAAACAAAAAGATGTCATGAAGTCCAGATAAATATATGTTGGAAGGGGGAAATGAAGTGAAGAACACGTAATTGTTATTTTATCAAAACCCCTCCTTTGAAACTCCTGTTCTCATATTTTTATATTTTTATATATCTCTCTGCCTGMGACTTTCTCTCTTCTGCTTATTTGGGGGAAGCCACAGGAAAGAAATAAGCCAGACTCCTGTAAATGGGACTGGGTGTCTTGCTGTTCCTTTGCACGGTAGGCATGTCTTTGCTTTCCAGACTTCACTACCTCCCAACTTTACCAGCAGAAGACTGAGCGACTTTGCTGGGAATAAAAGCCAGGATGAGCGGCTCTCATGCCAACTCTGTGCAGTCACAGAGGGGCCAGCAGAAGCAGGGCAAGAGCACTGATAGCGCTCCGATAACACTCTGACCACTTGCCAGGACCGCAGCCTGCCGGTGCAGACAAGCACAGACTCGAAGCTGTTTGCAGCTGTGAGGTTGAGTTCCCAGAGTAGGAGCCAGCATCGCAAGGCTGCGAGCAGCTCTGGCACTGCTCGTGGACGCTCTCAGCGTTCACGAGTGGAACCGGGGATCAAGCATGCCCCCCCAGTCATGCTCCAGCAAGAAAAGCATGCCCTTCACAAGCTTTGAACTCCTAGTGCCTACATGGGAAAGCAAAAAACTCAGCTTCTCATCACAGATGTGCAAATTTTCCCCATCAGATTCCTATAATGATCTGGAGCTAGAAAATCAACAGGAATTTTCACTTGGGACGTTGCTGGGAACAGAATTGTACCCTTAATCATCAAAATAAATGAACATTTAAAACTAACATAACCTTGCAGTACATAAAGTAGAACTGCTTTGGTGGTGTCAGTTAATTCCAACTACTCTCTGCCAAGGTTTCATTCTGGGTATAAATACATAGTTTGTCCAAGGGAGCAGCATATGTCCCTGTTCTCCTTATTTTGACACACCTTTTKAGATGTGCACAGTTCAAGATAAATCAGATGTTAAAAGAGATATTTATGATCTTCAAAACTCCATAAACTGCATTTACGCTTACAGTATCTTGGCTCGTTCTAGGCTGAAAAGACCATAAGACCTGATGTATACTTATATAAATAAATGAGCATATGAAATTTAGTAACAGGAGCTCTTGTGACTCATAGAAGTCTTTGGAAAAATCCCCACTAGTCTATTAATAATAGAGAATCTGTAATGCTAAAATTACAAACTCCAGCACGTCTCCTCTTCTTAGCATACCAGAGAGACCTTTTTTTCTGATAACAGTAGCATATTCAAGACAGCATAGGCTTGACACAAGCCTAGTCCAAATTCTGCAGCCAGATACCTGAAATTACAAGCATTCCCATACAGAATGTTGGATATTTAGCAGAAATCTCAGTTCAATGTAAAGAGATAATATTTTTTAATGAGATAAGTATGAAAGTGCCCAGCACAATCAGTGTAAAATTTCCAGTGTTACTAAATTGGGTATCAAATTATCTCCATTTTTTGCTGCTCCTAAATTAAAAATTATGTACAACAAATGCATATTGAAGTGCAGAAGATGCTATATAGGGGGGYTGTGACATCTGGCACAGATGAGACTGTTGCTGGCAGTTTGATACCAAAAATTCAACTGAGAAATAATTTACAGTATTGACGTTTAACATGCCATGAATAGGTTACAGAATTATACTCCACAGATAAATCAGATGCTCTCTTTGCTTTGAAGAATTATTTTCCCATGCTAGCTACAGAGACATAGATGTTACTGAATGGTTAGAGTCACTTGGATTACATGTTCAGGTTTTCTTTATAGCCACTGTATTTAGGGACTTAAAGTTTTGATTGTGCAGCACAATTCTGCCACAAGGAGTGATTTCTGGACCAAATCACACAACTAAGAAATTCAGTAGATCACAGGGCTCTGTATTCTGAACAGCACTGTCCATCACTCTTGCACTCAGTGCATTACATGAGGTAGAGTGATAACTTTAGTACAGAAAACAGGTAGATTGCTTCCTACTTTCTATATTTGCCAACAAACCATCTGTCTGTTCTCCATTGGTGAGTACCTATGAAGGTGACCATTCTTATTTTGCCTGGATGGCCTGTAATACCTAGAGGTACAAATAATATCACTGGAAAAATACATACAATATTTCATCAATCATTAAAGGAACACCGCTGTGACTGGGAGGCCTACATTTCTTTCTTCTTTTCTTTGTTAGTCTTTATGTATGTTTTATCTTTTATACAGTGCTTCAGGGATCACTCAACAAATGATAATCTCCCCACATACAGTCCCAGTATAATAAACAAAGTTAGGTGGAAAAGATCCTTTCAGCAGGGAAACCACTTTAGTTCCATTTTTGGCCCAGTTCTTAAAGAAACGAGACTTAAGATATCATGCTGTGTGCATGAATGAGTGTTTCTTGACCTTTTCTTCCAGCAGCTTAGGAATGATTGCCCAATTTTTCCCAACTTTTGCAAGAGGTTAATAGGGTTGAAAATACTATGTTCGTTAAAGAGCGCGGGAAGCAACAGCTGGGTAAAGCAGGGAGATTTTGCTAGACCCTCTACTGAGGGGAGAGCTAAGAAATGAGTGCCCTTAATTAGACATCAGAGAATCCACAGAGGAGAGTGGTGCCAAAGTTGGGCTGCTTCGTTTTGCTGCTCGCAGACTAAATGCACATGTGGCTGATGTGCTCTGTGCAGACCACTAAAAAAATGAATTCTGCCCATCGAAGAGAAATGCTCCTGTCTGTATCCACAGTCCTTCCCTCCAAAACTCTGCTTTCTGAGCCATGAGTTAGTGCCATCGTACAAGAGCGACAACTCCATTTAGGGCTGTCACCCACAGATTCACCTGGAGTGCATCTGTACAAGCCCAGTGACTGACCCCAGAAGCTGCATCTCGCGGGAAAATCTTGGTTCTGCACACACGTTACGTTAGTCCCAGAAGCAGTCTTTTCTGCTTTAGCATGACCCCTCTCTTAGACGCATTTTTCCCTTTTGCAAATGCCCGTAAGATTATACACACCTTATCTCTTGAATTAAATTCTACAACTTCCTGTCACTATGCTCTGCAGATGAAAAAGCCCCTTGCTGACTGCCACACACGTTCCTGATTTAACACAGGATTGTTAAAACATTGCCAATTCATTCAAGCAGGAAATATAGTCACATTCAAAAAGACAGTGTTTTGTCAAGGTATGAGATATACTCAGACATATCTACAGTATTAAAACCTTAGATTTGGATGAGTTAGGAATTTTACCAAGATAACAACAGCAACAAAAACTAGCAGAGAGACAAAGAAAGGCATTAATTTCTCAGTATTTTAGGCTTCAGTTTTCCACACTGACAGATCCTTGAATTCTTGAATCTCAATAAAAGAAGTGCCCCACATTAAGTACAAACATCCCTTTAGCAAAGATCTGGGCATGAACGGGCACATGCTTACACCTTATTCACATGGTAAATATCTTTGTGTGACAACAAAGCCCACTTTATTTACTATTTGTCCTCAATAAAGTTTATGAAGAGGACGACCAAGCTAGGGGTTGTTTATCCTCAGAATAAAATGTGAATCTTTCCTGAGAATATATGTGAACTAAAGTGCTCCTCAGTGAGAATACGGTTGGCAGAAGCTGCCCTCAAGAAAATTAGCACTGTTCACAGCTAAATAATATATTTGTATTTGAGCTAATATATTTGAAAGAATACATTTATTTTCAGCTGACCTAAAATATTTTCAGCTTGCACAGGAATGTGTTAGCTCTATTAATACAGGGCTTTTCTTTTAAGCAGGAATTATATAAGAACTAATTTTAAACTATTATTGTTTTAGTGGTGGCAGGTAGGTTAACATTCCTCCTAATCTGCATCATAACAGCTTTTTCTCTCACAAAAATTTTTGACAAAAGAATAAATTACAGATGTCTACTTTGCAGCCTTACAAAAAAATTGAGTGACTAAACGGTAGAAAACAGTCAGAGAGAATTATGACCAAATGCCACATATTAAAAAGTTCTCCACATGTGGCACAGAAAGAAACAGTCAATTCACTACAATTGTCTGCTTAACAGGTTGAGCCTCTACCCAACTGGTAGCAATCAGGCAGGACACTAGAGTGGGCAGGAAATCTAAAATTAGGTTTTACTACCTATAATGGAGGATTTATGGGATAATTTAATTGGCAGTCTTGGGACTGAAATCCAAGGTGGGGGAACAAAAACATCTTTCTGGATACACTCTATGAACCCTTCCTGTAGTGGGCTGAAGAATAAAAGCACTGGGGAAATAGTCTAAAGATGTAATATCCCTTTTCTAGTGCTAAGCAGAAGATGCGTGAATACGTTCATAAGTTATGTTGAGGGCAGGGGATACACCAGAGATAGTAGGAAGCCATACATTGACATAAACTGATTTTTCTTCTTTTAAGGAGAATGTTCTGTGAATTGCTTCTTGTAGTGAAACTTGTCTTCTACTACACAAGGGATTATAAACAGTTCCAGAGTAAACAGAAGGCTATAATTCACTCCGATGCTTTTTCTGACRTCACAGACCATGAAAGCACAACACAAACAGCTTATTGACTGCAGCAGATTGAACTCAGCCTTGTATTCACGCATCCCAGGACAGCCACCGTCATCAGCAATATTTATTGAACTATTTGGGCTTTTGTTCCCCCATGGCACTTCTATGCTTATATAGCCCTTCTGAAGTTAAACCCCAAAGAAATGAGAAAGTATTGGCTTGCCCTGTCCCTCCTCCCTGGGAGAGCTCTGCAAGGGTTAATATTTTGCTCTCTGCTGGATTAAAGCCCTGCGCAACTTAACAGGGGGTAACAGCATCCTTTTCGCAGTCCTCATGTGTGTTCTGCTGATGTCAGCACATGCTACTGATGTATTTTCCACGGCTTATTACATTTATTATACGGGCTTCATGCCAGCTTGGGAGGTTGAGCGAGAGGCGCAAGGACACTGCCCACTGTCACCTTGTGCACAGGGATGTGCTCCCCAGCGCTGCTAGCAGGCAATTCCTCTTGGCGTCTTCAGGGCTCGTTCCTGCAAGGTGCTGTGCACACACTTGAGCGGCTAGACCCCTCCAAGATGCACTGACGTTTGCAATCGATCCCTAGCTAGACAACTGCCTGGGATGTACGGAACAGAAATACATCCGTATGGGAAGCAACAGAAATGCTGGCCCCTTAGAGAGCACATTTTCTCTTTTTAATGCCATGACCAAATAGACTCTCAGATTCAGTCCCTTTGAGTTTCCTTTCCTTTTTTTGTTTGTTTGTTTGGTTGGTTGGTTTTTGGCAAATACTGTTTAAAAGAAATGGCATTCACATACCTCTACTTCCCAACTATCAGAGGCAACGCCTACCCATTTCAAAGGTCTTTGGTAATACGGTTGCCATTACTGGCCTTTATGAAGAAACTGCATCATCTGATAAATGCCTTTATGCTTAATAGCAAAAACACAGTCATATTCTATTTGATGGTAACAAATTTTGAGGCGATGATACAAGAACATGCTTAGTGTTATTACATCTAACTTACCACTGGAAATGTCAAAAGGAAAAGCAAACAATCAAGTCAGTTTAAAAACCCCAGATTACTGTTCTTAAAATAGGAGTGACATCAAGTTTTAAGCTATCATAAAATAAAAAAAAAAAACATAATGTGTTCCCATCTTTTTCAAAAAGCAACATCCAGGAATAAGCTGGAAAATTCCAAGTCTGTCCCAAGAATTTCTCAGCATGTTTCAACCTTGCTTGGGATAAACTGAAAAATCCCAGAAGCAAGGGAAAAGGAATAGATTCCAAAAATCAACTTTTGCAAGAGCTCTGCAGTTAGCCTATAGTCTATAGTGAACTTGGTCAGGCCATTTGGAAACCAGCCCATCAAAAAGGCTACAACACCTCCAAAAATATACGCTTAAGCAGATCTAAGTGTGACGATTTCAAGCATATGTTGATGTTTTTATCATTTTGCTTTTTTTTACTCTCCTGTTCCTTGAGCACTAACATCAATCATCCTTCATTTCTTGCCTTTTATATTCTTCCCCTAATCCTGTTTCTACTAAAGTGAATGAGAAAAATCTCCGTGTCATCAACAGTAACAAGTTTTTGCAGTTTTTACACCACTCATCCTTCTTTACTAAGGGAACCACCACACAGTTTGATACAAACTTATAAGCCATTGTCATAACTAGGATGCTGTTGAAAGTCAAAGTCAGATTTCTTATGAAACAGAAAATTTCCCTTTCAATATATTAGTTAACTTAGCTTTATATTTTAAATGCTTCTTCCATAAACATCCTTTTTTTTTCTTTTCTTAGCTTACTTTCTCCATCCTTGAGGCTAACGTGATTACGTTACAGTAAAGAAAAAAACCTTTGTGTCTTAAATACGGCCTCTTTGTTGCCTAAATTTAAAATACGTGAAAAGTTTATAGACCTTGTCAGATTCAGGGTGTGGTACATTACACTTGCCCTCATGAAAACGCAGCCTACATTTGTGAGTAAGTTGCCTTTTCATGGAAATACTATTCAGAGAGCATTTCCATAAAAATTCACCTTGGCACAGCTCTGTTTCTCTTGTCATTTGCCCAGCTGTGTTCCTTCTTTGATTGATTTTCATTTTGGAGAAGGCACAACAGTCATTTTAACAGGGGAAGCAGGGGAAACTTTCCATTTTTACATAAGAGCAAACATCATTGTCAATTTAATACGGCTGCATGAAACATCAATAAAACCTACTGTAATTGTATTTACAGTCAGAGATAGTCTGAGAGAACACTTCAACCTCCAGCTGCCCTTACTAAAAACAAGACAAAAATACAGTGCATTGAGTCCTAAGTTTAACTTTCAGAAGAGGAAACACCAGGTCTTTTTGAGGGTTTGATTTTGGCTGGCTGAAGTCAATGTGAATCCTTCCACCAACTTGAGCAGGAGATAGAGTACAGACTCATTTGCCCAGTGGGGAAAAGGGGTGCAGAGGAAAGGCAAGGGGCCAGCCTCAGAGAAAAGAGAGCTGTAGACCCATACGGACAAATTAATGAGATTGTACTGTCATTGCTGGTGCTGCTCCTGATCCGCCAAGTCCCAGCAACGCCCTGAGGCACTAGGCATCTTCCAAACCCAGAATCATTTATTTCCCCCAAGGGAACACTAAAAGTCCCATCTACTCTTGCAACAGGTGATATCTGGGCCAAGACAGAAAGGATCCCATGCTCTCCTCATCTGCCTCACCAGCCCCGTACCATTGCCAGAGGGAAGGTGAGTTAGACAGACTTACTAGCCCAGGTGAGGGTACCCGGAGCACACTGTAAGACACAGGCTGCACCTGTACTTCTCCCTATGGGAGCAATAGCTGGGGGCAAGGGGACAAAGGCAAGGAAACAAGGGGGCCGGGCCTTCCAGCATGCCATCAGGGCTCCCCACTCCGCTGCAGCCACGCAGCCCCATATCACTGCACTCTGATGTGTTCAAAGAGTATTTTGACCATGTTTCCTAAACACAAATACTAAATTATTATTTTAAATGATGGGTTTCATATTTTCTGAAGCATTTGCCCTGCACTGAGGCTGAAAATGGACAGTTTGTGGTCTCTTTTATGAAGTTGTTTTTATCCTTTAGGAACCAAAGTGGTAAACCACTAATGGCATGAGCATTTTTCTCATTATCAGTTACAAGGTTAATGATTCTTATGTAAGCAAGTAGTATTTTAAAACCATTTAGGCTTGCACATTCAGTTATTAGACCTCAGACTGGTTATTGTGTCTTCTCTTAAGAAAGTTCTTTTATTATGTTAAATTAAAGATGCACTTTCAAGACCATGTGGTAATTTGCATCAGTAAACACTTTCAGGAACTTGTTGTGACAATGTCTTAGAACTGGCTCATTTTCAAAATCCCTTACATAAAAGTTTAGTGCACTACAACTCTCAAGTCAATTCAAAATAGTTAAATGATCAATTAAAACTGTGGTCAGGTAGCTGATGCAAAGGCAGACTTTAACCCCACTGCTTGCATTGAGCTCTGCTTTGTGGTCTTGTGGAAGTTACTTAACCCATTCCTAAAAATCATTAACTGAAACAAAGTGTTTCAAGCTTGTGTGCCCTGACCCTCCAGGCACAACATGATGTTAAGTCATGTCTCCATCTCCAGAAGCCCAATGCCACCCAGACATAGTCTAGAACAGACCATAGATATTATTTTTACACAAGGATCAAGGCAGAGATCATGTCCCTTTTTGCTCAAGCCCCATCCCAATACTAGCACTGAGAAAAATGTCATAGCTACTAATGGCACTGGAAGATAAATGTCCAGGTTCTCAATGGGAATGGGAAAGTTTGGAAAAGGCAGAGAGCTCAGCATAAAGACTCTGGCACAAGAAAATCAAAGCACATTCATAAAACAACAGCTCAACATTTTTAAAAGTATCAAGCACGTATTATATAGTAGYTGCCAAAGGGTTGCTGTCATCTCCAGGAAAAGCAAGCATGCCACAGATATTTCCTGTGCACACCGATCCTAGGGGAACAGTAAAAGCTGGTTATTGCACAGACCTACTCTAAATGTTCTCACTTTCATAATACACAAGTGTTTTCTCACTGCATCCATTTTTGTTCAAAGCCACTGGTGGGCACCATACCTAACTCAGCTTTTGTTTAAGTTCTTATGTTCTTCCAAGATAATTGGCCCTATGGGACTTTAATCTAAATGGAGTGTATCTTTTTAGGGACCTTGTAGAGGTATTTCTAATGTTTAATGGTCTCCTGAACTACTATTTTCCTCCCACTGTGAAGGAAATGGGCTTGCTGCCGTCCGTTTCCCTTTAGCAGTCATTACGGCTAGCAACACGGATGTAGAAGCAAGATCCTTTAGCCCATCCTTTGCTTCAAAAATACTAGAAAGAAGAGCCAGAGAGTTCATTCTCTTTAGACCTTGCTCCACATCAGTTTGATCAAGCAAAGGTTCCCTTAATGCGCAGTTACTCAAGATCCATCCATTTGGAGTCATGCAGGGGGGCTAAGGCAATTCTCGCTCAGCCCAGCTTGCTGACTCAGGGCTCCTTGCCGACACAGGCACATACCTACCAATGGTGCAGGAATGTGAATCTGTCTATGTGGGGTTATTTCTACCTTTCTTTCGCAATTATTTCTCAAAACACTTTCTAATGTCTTCCAGACCACAGACCATATGTTGAATAACACTGCCGTAGACTAGCTGGTTAATGAGTTCTCACAGCCTGCAATAAGGCTCCCCCTTAAGAGCTGGTAGACATCTCATTGCCTGCCAGCAGGCATAGTTAAGAACTGGCTCTCAACTGCTGTCAATATCTAATTTAAAATGCTTGTAATTATAATAGTACAACAATAACATTTTGTTTACCTAAAAGCTAAGTTCTTCATTCATTCCACTTGCCCCTGGCAAACCTGAGCCAGGCACAAAAAAATCTGGGGGTAGACTTCCAAAAAGTTTAGCTAGCCCTTCAGTTTATAGTAGTCAAGAAACATTCACCTATGGGACATTGAATCCAAGCATTAACCCTGGCGCATTGTCAGCTAAACCCCTCCACAGTGTTACATGCTTGAAACCTCTAGGTGTATCCTCCGCATCTAGGTGTAACCTCCGTGGTCAGTCTGTGATGGAAGGAAAATTAAGGTGCTTTATTGCATGCTGTATTTTGCTGTGTTGCTTCTTCCTTTTGTGGAGTCCACCTTTTAAGACTGCTTCAGCATTGATAACAGGAGCCATACTGGCATTCTGAATACTGAAAATTTATACTCAATAGATAGCAACTACAATTTTAAGTTTCCCCATGCTGCTCTCAGCTCTATATCGAACAATGTGAACAGGGCTGAGAAGGGAAGTCTATCTTCATATCCTTTCATTCTTCTGCATTTACACTGTTGGATTACTTGTCATGTTTTCCTCCTCTTTTCTTGCCCATTAAAATCACCTGTCTCCAAAAAAAGGAGCTAATACAAGAAACATGATGCGATTTGGCTGTAAATGTCATCATATCCAAAGCACCTTTCAGACTTAAAACAGAAAAATTAGGATTCCCCTGCAGTAGAAAGCTATGGGCCATGTGAGGAATTAAATTAGGAGACCTTGACAGCAAATCTCCACTGAATCCTTGCTGCCAAGGGACTGGAAGGAGGCCAGAGATTTAGCAGGAGGCGGTCCTACAGGTGTATGGCCCATGTCTCTTAATCTATGAAAGATGAATCCATACATAGAGATAGTGGAAATTCTGTGAGTTTGAACAAGGTAAATTTTATCAAGAGGAAAAGCAATGCCTGTTTCCTGAGCTAAAACGGCAGTGCCTTTAAATTCTGTGGTCCTTGAGGGGTATTGCAACTTTAGGAACTCACCACAGTGAAACCACTTCCACTGTTTTCCATGCCCAGTGAAAACATTAGGAAGAAACACTGAAGTTAAACTGTTCTGGCCCCCCAGAAGCCAATTGGGAAGCTTCTGTCAGTTCAGCAACGTGGAGATTTCATCCACAGACCACAAATTCAGAGTTTCCAAACTCTTTCATTGAGTTATTCTGGAACAGGGGAGGAAGAGGAATTTATGGGTTGTTGGGATTTTTTCCATATAAAACCAATTGAAAATGTAAATACAGAACAAACTGTTAAATGTGCTTGCTTTTCATTTTTCTTTTTAGGAGAGCAACGGGTCCAAAGGAGAACAGGACTGACAAATGCCCTTAAGTGCGTGTGGTAGAGGACATCACTGGTTTTGAGTTTCTGTGGACCAGCTTCCTACCAAACCACTAAAAATGAGACAAGAGTTCAAAAATTCAGTATCACCTACTTAGCTGAGAGTGACTTTTTGTGAAATCATTTGCCTCCCTAATCCTTTCGCTGATTACATAGCAAACAATGAAATGCAGATGAGAGTCTATAGCCACTGAAATCTTCCTGGGGCAGCTCAACGGCTGGCACAGAAGAGCCAAACTTGATTAACTTCAGTAGGAGTTGGATGGGGTGCTCAGCGTGCCGATGCAGGGAATATTTTCATCTCACGTGAATATCAACATTACCACTTTGGGATTCTGGTTGCCAGTGATGATTTGCTTCCTCACAGACCCATAAACACTTATGGCTTACGTCAATGTGGTTTCAGGCTCATTTTTAGCTTAGACCACTCACTTTACACAGCCTAAGAGGAACCCAAAGTCAATGGTCAAAAGGAGGCTCACTGTACTTCAGACTAGTTTACTGATCAGAATTGTACTTCTGCAGGGAAATGAGGATGCCAGAAATCAGTGCAGAAAGCTAGCCAAAATTCATCCAACCGTTAACAGACAGGAAGTAGGAATCACACTTTTCCCACTACAAATGTTAAAACTATCCAAACTCAAATCCCCTCCCCACAAAATTCAAATGTCTTCTTTCTATTTTTCCTGGTGTTAAACATATGTTACATATGCATTAAAAAACTCGCACACAATTTGTCCAGTTTTGAAGCAGAGACCGAAGTACAGCAAACATCCTTGCTCTCACATTTCTGCTTTCCAAGAGAAGTGCCAGAGAAAGTATTCTATTTTTGTAAGAGTTTAAAGGGCATGGTCAGAAAAATGACTATGTGAAAACGGCACCTTTTTATCCAACAGATCTGTTCCCTGTGAGTATTCTGAGTCATGTCTGCTTACTTTAGTGACCAAAATAGATTTTTACTACTCTTCACTCCTCTTTAGTCCTGTAGAAACAACACAGCAATGAGGGAGTTATATAAATCGTATTCTGGATCAAAACCCATAGAGACTTAACTAAATTTTAGGTGCAGAATCAAGGACTTGACAGTGGCTAAGGGGACAGCCTGGCTGCCCATCACTTTCCCTGTCATATGCCACACAGGGAACATCACACCCAGTGGTGATAAATGAAAGGAAGAGGAAAGTAGAGGCTCCCTTGCCCTGGCTCCTATGCCTACAGCAAATCTGCCCTCAAGTCTGTATTACTGCTCCGCGTTGAGCTTGCTGTTTAGTTACAACTATCTTTCCCATAAACGGTCATGGAAATCACTAAGAAATAATGAACACAAAGTTCTCCCCTCCCTCACCTTAGGTCTTGCAAAGTTACTCTGAATGACTGACTGCAGCTTCAGAGGTAAACTGCACTTTTCTGCCTGGCACAGTGCTTAGAAAATTTGCACAGCAAGATCCCATTCAGGGCTTAAGCTGCTCCTGTGCATAGGGCCAGGTACAAACTTTATGGCCTTTCCCAGTGCAACCTTTGCATAAGTGGGCCTTGACAGATTTAAGCAACGTATTCACCCTAGCTGTATCACTTATATGGCAGGTAAAACTTTTTTGCAGTGCATGAGACGTTGGACCATTAAAAAAAAATGAAATGGATAGTTCTATTTTCTTCATGAGCAGAATGGAATCTTATTAGAAAGATTCTAATACTGAAAAAAATGGTGGCTGATGTTTTCATTTTCTAGTTTTCCTAACAAAGTTAAAAGAGATAATACTGCAGAAAGCATAGAATGGCTTTTCTCCTTCTATTCCTGGTGAGAAAACTGGACAGTAAAATGTTAGTTTGACATTACAAATGAAACTATTACATACTGAGTCAACTTTAAAATTAAAATAATAAGTGAGCAATAAGATTCATCTGCAATCAGACTGTAAAACATTCATCTGGTCTCTCTGCAGTACTCGTATTTGTTTTTCGTTCAGTGCCCGTAAGATCAGTTGCTGGGGCCTGGATCAGTCCCTACATACAGAATTCAGTGCACTTAACCCCAGCCATCTGAAAATTAAGGTACCTAGTTCCATAACCAGGCTTCCTATCTAAGCTGACGGAGAGAGGTCACATTTTCAGTGACTTACCCCAAGCTAACATAATTGACTCAGATTGGAAGATGAACCTGTCCTCTAGCTAGGGAGGGAACTTATACGATTACTGTCAACTAGATGCTTAACTTCTAAATGGCTGCAGTTAGGTGAGGTGGATCCTACCCTCATAAAACAATTTTTCAGTCTCCTCACAGTAGAACTGACTTGTTTGCATAAAAGGTAGAAGAATCAAGAGCTCAGGTTCAGATTTCTCCACACTCTTCCCTTCAAGAGCATGATGAACTGCTTTGCTGAAATGAAACCTTCGTTGTGCCTGCTAAGAGGTGCTCTTTGTGGTTTCAGGATGTTGACATACATATTGGTGACAGATGATTTGGCTTTTCCTGATTGCAAGAGATACACAGCATGCTGCAGACTGTTTGTTATAAATACATAAAAATAGTAGCAAAGGAATGAAAAGTACTGGACCAAATTCCCTGCCTCACATTCTGGGCAAATCTAATGCAACTGGTAAGCAGGCACAAGATGCTATCAGGACCAAACTATACCTTTATTTGATTTTAAATCCCTAACTTTTTCTTTTTCAAATCTGCTTTTAATGCCATAGGTGCAAACTTGTGCTAAAAAACTCTATAAGCCTTTGAAGAGTCAACTATAACCAGAAAAATCACTGTAACAGTGGTTCTTGGAGAAATCAGGGATAACTTTTATCAAACCTGCTTTCCATGGGTCCTGTAAATCAGCTTCTTTTTCAAGCAGATTTTGCAATCTAGTCTCAGCATATGTTGTAATGCAATATATTAATGTTACTTTTATAGTTATATTATAAATCCTCTGTGTATAATTTGTGAACTCTATAGAGAACAGTCCATTTTATAAACAGAATTTTAAAACCCCAGGTTTAGATTTATTAAGGAGTTTATTCAGAATTGACTAAGCCTTCTTAGAAAACTAAAATTTCCTTAGAAGACTTTCCTCCTGCATAGCTACTAAACTTTTTTCTTTATAAAGCTCTTTTTACTTTTCTAAATTACACAGATAAAGAAAATAAAAACTATGATAGAAATGCCACTTAAGAAAATTAATTTTCTTTGGTTGCTATATTTCATATTTGTTCTCATTAAGGATAGAGTAATCTACTAAAAAGATACATTGTACAGTAGAATACATCGATATGATTTTTATACATACATTTAATTACACCAGAATGAATCAGACAATAACTGCATGCGGTATAGCTACTACATATCAGAAGATACATGTGATTTCTTAAAAAACTGTGCTTCCGTCAATTCAGGTCAAATATACTATGTATACCCATACTTAATAACCTAAAAATAAAGTAATAAACACAGCGCAAAGCCAGAAGGCATTATGAAAAGCTCAGACTGGTAAGTCTACATGATTTATAAATTAGAAGAAGTCAATCAGATTTTGCAATACATTTTTAAGTAGTTTATAGAGCTGCAAGGTGCTACTCCTAACTCACCACTGTCAGCACTAGAAAAAATTAAAAACAACTGTTGATAAACTGATATATTTGCTAGCAGCCTCATATTAGCAAAAAAGACAGTTACGGATCACTTGTAGAGGCCAGTGGAAGGCAGAAGCAAAAGAAGCTAGTCCAGCAGGCAATGCATTGGGATGAGGGGTGGGTACCAGAGAAGGGAGTCTCCCTCTTGACCCACCTGCACCTGCACAGCCCAGTCAGGCCTGCTCTTCCCACCCCGGTGCATCTGAGCCAACAGCCCAGGTGCTGTAGTAGCGCCTGTCACCTGCCATCCTCTAATTAGAGATGAAGTTGTGGGTTAGTAGGAAGTAATAGTCCCTGACTTAGTGGCCGTGCTCTCAAATTCCTTCATGCTATCCCATCTGTTCTCACACCAAGAATTGCTCTCAAGCACTGGTCAACTATTCAGCTGGTGCAAAATCTATCAGAATTGTTTCTCCTGTTCCTGCCTTTTTGTGAGGTGAGGAGAAAAGAAAACAAGGCTGTTTCATTACGGACCTCCTGGAAAAACATGGAAACTTGGGTGTCTAAACTGAGCTGATTGAAACCACATTTAAGCTCATATTTGTAGCCTTGTGCAGTACTGCAAGTCTGCTGGTGCTCATCGCTTCCTATATGCCAACCTTTTTTTTAAGTCAGCGTCTAATTAGGTACATGTAGTTCCAAGTTCCAGGCTACCTGACAAAACCAGAAGATCTGAAACACAACTGAAATCAATATTGCTTTTGCAGGAGCATCATTTAAAAAAGGCAACAGCTTCAAATATTCTACCAATATTGCACAGTGTCAAAGTGCATGGGCAATCTACGGGTTTCTCTCTGTTACAAGGTAAAGAGAAGCACAGCAGCATTTGGTGGGCAATGAGAAGGCTGAAAGTCAAACTATTGTCAGGATGCTTTAATAAGCACCTGAATGTCCTATCATTCAGTGTGCATATTAAAACAAAACAGATGATCTAAATTCAAAAAAAAGTCCCTGGCTTTTCTGCCACTTGTGCACAAGAGCAGTCTCCCAGGTACAAGTGGTCACAGTGAGTTCAACTGAATGGCTTGTGCAGCTACAGGGTGAGGGCCTTAGCTTTAAACCATTCTCTATCAGAGCACATTGTATCTCCAGATAAAATAAAAACATATGTTTACTGTTTTCTCTTTGGGAAGACAATTAATATTTATATGATGCATTATCAAACAAAAATAACTAGCTATTTTGTTCTTGGAATAAAGTTTTCTTATTGGAATGAAGTTGTGCCAAGGAGGGATTTCATCTGATGCAAGCAGCATGCAAGAACAATCCACTTCCCCTAATAGTTTTCTAAATTAAAAAGCAGTATTTCAGAGTGTGCCATAGAAAGGTAAGTTCAGGAAAATGAACATTACAATGCAGTCTCATACTCCATGCAAGAAAAAGTGCCACTGAAGTTAATAGGAGATATACTCGCGATAGAAGGACGGGGATCAGACTTTTTGCAAATCCATTCAAGTTTACTTTAGATCAAATATCATTTTAGATCTTAAACACCATAAAAACTGTCTGACTGTATACATTTTAGTTTTGGTGTATACACCAATTAACAAGGACATGCAATATGTCTACAGCAGAATAAACTCTCTGGCTTTCATTGTTAAATTACCGCTTCTTGTATTTAATCAAGCCCTCCAGATTATACACATACCACTAAATATAAATAGAAGAGGTTAAAATGCAGTTTAAATATAACAGATATGTCCACAACTCCATATTTAGATATACCCTTTAATTTTTTTCTATTGCCTACTTTTTACTTACATTTAAATTTAGCAAAACAATTTTAGACTGCCAGTTTTCTACCTACAGTAGTGTAACTAAGTTACTAAGGAAATATATTAGATTTCATCCATTTATTTCATTATCTTCCAAAATGCCAAAATAATACAAATTCATGTGGTTCAAACCTTTAACCAGGCAAAAGACAAAACAATGCTTGTGTTAACTGGAGAATTTGCCTGAGTAAAAACTGACGTGACTAGAACCACATTGGGAAATTAAAAAAAAAAAATTCTAGTGGCCATGAAAGTGGCTAGTTGTGGGTATAATGAAAAACTAGAGTGTGGTGTTACTGCACAAAAGGTAATTCTTTCAACCAAAGAAAAACATCGTTATAATAGAGGCCGAAAATATCTTACCAACATGAACTTTTTTTTTAACAAAAGCATTTTAAATCAACCATATGTCAAAGCTGACATACAAAGTATAAACGAATCCCTGGCCTACCTTTACAGCTCTACAGCAGAAAAACAAAGGTTCAGTACTAGGTACTCAAGGCTAAGCCTGCACCAGTGGCCTTAGTTGATATGGATCAGGCCCAAAAGGCCCTTTCTGACCATACCCCCTGTCAGCAACTTCCCTCTAGAATTTAAGGCAGAGGTTTCCACAAAAACTACTTGCGTGATTAAAAGATGTATGGTTTGAACTTACAGCTGCCTTTTCAAAAAAAGAAAAGCTTACTTAAAAGAAAACGACAAGCTTCCCAATAGTGGGGAAAAAAAATGCAATAGATTTTTCAGGGGAAAGGGCTCATTTCAGCCCCAACATTTTAAAAGATTTTGTTGTTACCTTCTAATAACTCCTCTAGCATTTAGTAATGCAGAGGCAAGGAAAGGAAGGAAATGAATGTAACATGTAACCTTTCAGAGCTACCAGATGCCATCAGCACTGCAAAAGCTCTTCATGTTTTTTGATCGTCAGTGGAGCGCATATAACCAAGAGAAGAAACTGCTGTATATGCGGACATCAATGAAGTGATCAAAATGAACTCCTCCGCACAGGGAGAACCAGTGCAGTTAGCCTCACATTTTGATAGTGCAGCACTGGTGCTTTGTAGAAAGCACAACGGGAAGGGATTTGCCTCATCAATAGTCAGGTATTTTGCTCATGTTCAAACTAACCCGATTACAGACAACCATTTCAGGATTTCATATTTGTTTACACAACTTCATGTGCACACAGAAAATAAACTTCCCACAGAAGAGCAGGTAGCAAAGACACATCACACTGCAAAGGTGAAAGTACTGATTTTTGGACGGAACCATTTGAACTCTGACAACTGCGGAAACTAGATTGAGATTCCGGATAGAAAAAGTCTAACCTATCAACATACAAATGATCATACTTGCAATAAGAGATGCTACTTCAAAGTTCGTAACGATTTGTATTTAGGCTCGTGGCTGATATTGCTGAAACTCCTCAGTGGAGTCGTACACTCAGATTGCTTCAGCGCCTGACAAAGTAGTCAAACTTTGTTAAAGAGAGAGAAGTCACAGAGTTAGTACCACTATATAAACTATAGGAAGAAAGAGCTGCCTAATATATAGCTATCAAAGTATATATTTAGGAGCCAGAAGCTACATAAATTATAATCCAAGCAGAATAACACTTTAGGAGCAAAAAGTCCAACTAATCACATCTAGAACTTATACTGACAGATCATTTATAAAATTCTTGTTACATGTAACTCTATCCAGTACTATATGATTTGTTTAACCTTTAGGATTAAATCATGGAAGGGGGGGGACAGATGCTATTAAAAGCTCTAAACTCAGACATGCTTTTGGAGGTAGTGATATTTTTTCTTGCAAAGTTTTTCAGAGTTGCATAGCAAGTTAGCCATTTTTGCATACATACGTATGAAACAGAAAATAAGGACTGACATTACAATTTCAATGCACAATATCTGTTTTTTTAAATGTTCTTTATGAAATAGATAATCAATATCAAAATATATTTGTCCCATGTTAAGTATGGCTTAGTTTATTTTGCCTTTATTTATTTTCTTTTAATTAGGAACTTGTCAAACAAACAATCTATTTAAGGACCCGTCTCTTCCTTGATTTTTTTATATTAGGTTAGGTGTGTTTGAAATCACATACCTGATACATACAGCTTGATGAAAGTTTACATTTCACATCCTCGTGAGAAGCTGCCTTTGTCTACTTCATTTGTTTCAATGAAACCAGGGAAGCGGATAAAGGGTTAAATCAAAGGAATGTGACATTTCTCCATGTGCAGTTCATAGACCTATCCTGGTTTTCCTAATGGACTCAAAATTACATGGGCAGAATGTAATTTCCAAACTATCACTTCAGTGCTGAAGCAGAGTGCTAATTCAGAGAATGACACTTAGAATACAAGTAAGAATTTTATAAAAAAAGAACAAGTTTACTTGCACTGTGGGTTCTTAGCGAAGGCAGCAATGAATGGAAGTTTGTGGTGGTCAGAACTTGCAACTTCAGCTTTTGCAAATATGATTACGCACACTCCAAACTCTACAGGAAAGTCATCTGGCCACCAAAACAGATCTCGGCATATTGCATCTAAGCGCTTACTCTAAAGTACCACAACCAGCCCTGACTCTCATCAGACCAACTCAGGTAATTGAAGGTTTTACTACATGTAATAGCGAGTCAGCTTTTGAAAAGGCAATATAGGTATTAGTTAATTGAATGATGAATTGCTGAAACAATTACAAAGACACCAACGCTGCTATTAGGAACCAGGGAAAAAAAGGGGGTGTGGGGGGGGTGAAATTCAGAGGCTGAGGCCTGGAAAGACAGCAGCCAGCCTGAAAGCAGCCGGCGCGCAGGCTTTACAGTTCAGAAAAGTCGGAGGGGGTCAAGCCTGCGCGCTGAGCGCACGCGGGGAAATGCGCGGCCCGGGCCGCCTCCCCGCGGCGGC
>NW_020450753.1:121169-199374 GCF_003343035.1 Apteryx rowi
CTCCCGGGCGCCCCCGCTCCGCGCGGGGGGACAGAACTGGAGGTGAGCGGGACCTGCAAGGGGGTTTGGCTCGGCTGCTTTCTCCTCCCGGCAGCAGCAACAAGACCGTTTTTTAAAGGACAGAACAAGCGTGCGGTTGTTGCGAGGACCCGACGTGAAGTCAAAGACTGGCCTCTAACCAGATGGCAGCGGGGCTGCGAAATGTAATGAAATAAATAAGTGCACACACAGGAATAAAAGGACAAGTGAGGGAGCGGACCGGAGCACCGCCGCTCTACGCCAGCCGCCCGCATCCAACCATAACCGCGCTCGGCTGCTCCGGCGCGGAGGCGGGCGGCGACGGGCAGGGGATACCCGCGCAGAGCCGCGCACGCCGTCGCGCCGCGGCCCCGGGGCTCCTTACCGGGGCGCCGCTCCTGCCCGCCGCCGCCCCGCCGGGCACCGCACGCCGCTCTACCCCGGCGCTTCCCCGGCGAGGGGTCTCAGCTAGCGGTCAGCACCGAGAAGCCGGCGCACGAAGCAGAAAACCCCGAGCACTCCCTTAATTAAAAATAAAATAAAATAATAAAATAATTAAAAGCGTCTCGGTTTTTAAAGCAGAGCTACATAATGTATTAATTGGTCGCTATTAGCATGCAGTTTTATTGAGCATAGCACACAGAAGTCTGATTGTGAGCAAGGAGTGTTTTCAATGAAAGTGGAGTTATTTTAGCTGCAGACATGTTTACATTTCTGTGGTTTAGTCTATAACTTTCTCTTTTTCTTGCTTCAGAATTCTGCTCCATGAAGCAAAGCCCTTAGCTCCCAGACATTCCAAAAAGTCTGCCAAAATAATAGGAAAAAAAAGGAGAAGAAATAAAAAAAACACACACAGAGACCCCCAAGTCTGGGTCAGGCTCAGGGCTGGATATGGATAGAGCAAGTATACCCCTCCTCACTCTCTCTCCAGTTAAAAAGCCTTCAGGGCTCCATTTCCTGTTTTTAAGGAAAAAATAAAGTGGGTCTAGGACTGATTTTAGACACTGCCTAGACCAGGGCTGGTGGGTGCTGAGGACCTTTAACTCTATCAGTCCCAAAGGGTACTTGGTAATGCACAGATTCAGGCAGACCACATGCTTCTTTCCCACTGAGAATAACCATGGGAGTCAGATGTTTTTTTTACCACACTATGCATTTTTGAATGGCTAAGAATAGCGAGCAGAGCACCTTCAGGTCTGGAACAACAACGTGCTGCATGTCCACCTCAGCTTAGCTGAGCAAAGAGACAAAATGCCCGCAAAGTGGGATCAAGTACCCTCTGCGGCAGATTTGCTCACCCGGCATGCGCAAAAGCGCTGGTGTTCCCGTGGGGTCTGTTCACCACGGGGCACAGTCCTAGGCTGGGCCTACATGTCTGCGAGGGGCGCTGCCTCCTGCCCCACCTTCCTGCAGCGGCTGCCTCTCTGTGCTATACATAGATAGCGTCGCTTGCGTGGCTTTATTGAGTGGGCATGAAAACATCTCGAGCCTTTGGGCATCAAATCCACAGCTTAGGAAAATCACAACGGAGCAGTTCGGTTAAAATTAGGAGCACGCGCTGGTGAATAAAGCAAGAAGTTAGTGGACACCTCCCCACAAAACTACTGAGTCGAGTTTTCCACTTAGAGGCTTGGTAGGTTATTATGCAAATAGAAACAGAGCGATCAGAATAAAGCACCCCTGGAATGAAGGGTTCTGTCTTCAGGGAGTTAGGGAAATAAAAAGGAGAGGTGGCAGGAGCGAGGATGCTGCTGCAGTGCCGAGTGCCGCAGCAGAAGGCACAAACCCATCTGGGGCACGCAGGGGAGGCCCCAGGCTGCCCTGGCCTGACAGCACAACCAACAGGTCCCAAGTCCCAGTACTACATCTCTGCTCCGAGCTCCCTGCTCTGGAGCAGGGGAAAGCACGCATCTGCGAGCAGTGGTGCAAATCCTCAAGTGAGGGCAGGGGAGGAAAAAGCAGAACAGGCTTTCTCAACCTGGCAGATGGTCATCCCCCCCCCCCCCAAATCATTTGCCTCCTAAACTCTTCCCAAGTATTTTTTAAGGTGCCCCTCCCTTCCCCCTCCCCTTTTTATTTTACATGCCAGATGACTCCTGTATATTTGGACCTTTCGCTTTTGAAGAAACCAGAAAGCATTATGATTTCCTAATACTTAAAAAAAAAAACAAGAGAAAACACCTTTCTCCCCAAGATGTTTTATATTAATTTAAGTATTGGTTCCTGGTTCATGTCAGGCCCTTTCACAATGAAACGTCCTGCGTGGGCTGTCACACCTGCTAAATATAATCCTTTCTTTCTTCTGATATTCTGCAAAGGGCCTTTAAAGGTTCACATCCTCCAGGCTGGAGATTTAATTGCTTCATCTCAGTTTTTAAAAAGCCTTGTAAATTTCTGAATTTTGTCGATCTCCAAGCAGAAGGGGGGTACACAATGGGGACGTGAAGGCTGCGAGGGCGCACGAGAGGCAACGCAGAGTGCTCTGTGTCACATTGACACCGCCAGGGCTCGTAAAAGCTGTGACCCACCGTCCCGCAGGTTCTGCTTGTTGGGGCAGACAACTTGAGCTGGTTTTATGACTTACCAATGAGTTAAATATGAAAATAGTAGCCTATTTCACTATGGTAAATACTCACCAGGGAGGAAATCCCAGATTCTGTTTTATAGAAGGTAATGGAGTGAGATTACTCACACTAATATACTTACCTCTTCAGAGAACATAAATCTAGCAGGAAGACAGCCCCAAAACGAATCGCTCCCCGAAATAAGCAGGCTGTGACCAGCAGAGGTTTCCTTGTTAGGCGAACCAGTGGCACCTGGCTTGCCTAACGGTGCTGCTGCGATTAGGTTACCCACAGCAGGGAGGAGCTGGGTGGCTCTTTGCCGCCTTAAGGAGGCAGGGGCTGAGCTGTCCCTCACCTGGGGCTGGGAAAAGGGACGCAGACAGTTGCAGGCAGGCTGCAAGGGGCTCCCACAGCCTATCTCATATGCTGCTTAGCTGTGCTGTACATGCAGCAGCTCTCGATAACACACGGTAACCACAAACGGCTCCGTGAAATTGCATAATGCGTAATTCCTATCAACTTGCACAACACAGCAGAGGGGGGGCATGTCAAACACACTGGGAGCTTCTTACTGTGACCCGAGGGATGTGGCTGTGGAAACAGTGCCCACGGTTAGGTCCCCTAAATCTTGTAGTTTCCACCAGGAGACGCAGCAAAGCTACCATGTGGGGGGAATTTGGTGTATCCATGCTGCTGTTTCTCTCTTGCATCACCTTCAGATGGAAAGTCCTACAGTGTCACCCTCGCTCACACTAATGCGGAAGGCAGCTGCACCGCAAATAAGCAACCACTTTGAGAGGCAGGAGGAGGGTGGGCTCTGGACCACCTCTTACGAAACTGCTCTGCGTTGTCACTTCAAGCTGCAGTCAGGGACCAAGCTTTAAACTACTGTCCAATAAACAGATCTTTTGCTGATGCTTTAAACCCTGCCTATGTAACCTAAAATTTTGCACAAAGTAGATTGTTCCTTCTCCTACGGGAGTTCAAGATGGGAAAGGAAGAGAGGAAGGGGCCAGCCAGGTGGGGACTGGAGTGTCCCTGGTTGTGCCACCCTCCCTCGTCTGTAAGGCGGCAGGGAGAGGTCCCATCCCGCAGCCAGCCCCAACTCACATTGCCAAGACGTTGTTCACTCGCAGAGGGTGGCTTTGCCATGGCAGTTGTTGTCCCTGAAGATGGCCCTGGACAGTCTCCTCCCTGCAGACTCATCCTTGGAGCTTTTTCTCACTAAGAAGGAAACTTGCAGGCATTTTAGTAGAGTGGGCCTTAGAGCTCTGCCTCCTGTTTTATTAAAAAGTGTCACGTGGGGGGGGGGGGGAAAAAAGCATTCACATCATTCACTGTCTTCTCAAACACAGTTTTCAAAATACAAATTTGAAATGGACAATAAAAAAGACCAAATTTTCACATTCTGAAAAAAAAACATAACCAGCTCTGTTCCTATTTTCAAAGTGATGAGCCTATGGAAATACATTTATCATGTAACATATAGCACAGCTACTATACAATGCAATGACTACAGCATACCAGTAATTTTAAGCCTTCCTCAACTGCATAGCTTGCAGTCTCTTAATGGGAGAGCATATGACTCCTCATCGGGAACTGGCTCTTCAGTGGTGCACCCCTCCACCCCTCATTTTTCACCAACATTCACACCGTTTTCCAAACAATTGCCTAAAAGGAAAGCGAAATCATTGTTTGTTTGTTTGTTTGGGTTTTTCATTTGAGGTATTTTTTACTGCTTAAACTGACATCTGAGATTAAAAAACAAACAATACATTAGCAAGAAAGGTCCAGGCTTCAGGGAACGCTTGAGACTCCCATGAATTTCAGTAGGTTTTTATGAGACCACAAACTAATGATGGAAGAAATTCAAAAATGCCAAAGGTCTGATTTGGATGTCAGGAAAGCTGGGATGCTTGCCTGAATCTCTCCTGAACGTCCTGCCTCTCCAAACTAAGATGAAGTTTTCAGCTCTTCTCCCTCTCTTTCAGCGGGTAAGTCCCAGCCTAGATAAAACTGAAGATCAGCGTAAGGCAAGATAGAATAATAATCAAATAAACTCTCCCATGCAACTTTCAACATGCAGAACATGCAGAACTGTACTTCTGACTCATTCTCAGTTTGGGAGGGGAGGCAGAATTTGTGTCTTTTACTATTTTACCCAAAGCATCCCCCCCCCACCCCCATGGACATGTCTCTGCATCGCTGCTTAGATTCAAGGAATAATAACTCATCCAATGAATCAACACAGAAATGCTGAGCACTGCATCTTTGCAAGAACTGTGAACTTCTTCAACCACATGGCGAAAATTAAAAATAAGAAAGCTAAAAGTTGAAGCATTTTCAAAGGCCATAAAGACAAAGCTAGGGTAAGTGATAAAATGTCATGATTTCTAAAGTATGCATTTATTTACCAGTGAAGAATTTAGCCAGCATTTAGAAATGACTCAGGTCAGAATGTATGTTTAAATATAAAAGGCTGTAGATAAATACTGCATGAAGACAAGCCTGACCAAAAATAAAATGTTTAAACTGTTCAGCAGAGAGCAATTAATATGTTTAAATACCATAAAGTTACTTGCTTATTATTTATACATGTCCTTACATTTTTGTATTCCCTTTGACCATATGGCATATTGTGATCTCTGAGGAGGTCATGACTTAATACAAATGTAACTAAAAAAAGATTCAATATCCAGAGAAGTAAAATGTTTGTAGGATTTAAATTCTTGAACTATTTTACTTGGCTTTCTTCTCTACATTTGTCTGCTCCTCTATTTCCTACATTTGTCATGGACCCAGCAAAAACCTTAATTTTGCCTTCAGGTGTATGGAATTGTTCCTATGTGGAAATACAGGTGCTTATACAGCTGTATATATGGCTTTGCCTGGCAGTCTTGCATAGAACACTACATACCTCTAAGAACCATAATTCTAGCACACAGATTTAGTTCTTCCTCTATAGCTATCTCTGTGTAGCTATCCCCATGCACAGTCACCTCATTTTACCATGCCCCTTTTCTGTTTTGATAATTCAACACAAGTTTCCCAGGCATTTCTTCACTGGATGTATCATAAAGCAGAGTAATATCTGAAATTATGAATAGAGGCAGAAAAACAACCTCCACTTGAATATGAGGCTACAAAAAGCTCAGCAATATAGGAATAGGAGATACTTGATTTTCCTATAGCTACAATTATACATATACACATGGACGCATGTGCGCGCACACACACACATTTCTTTTCACACCTATGTTGCAGCAGTAGTGAAAAAAACTTGTGCATACACCAAAAATTACATGTATTTAGATTATAGGCAGGTCAATGTTCATTCTGCTGAATTGCTGGGCATTAATCCAGGTGCCTAAGTGAAGGCTCCCTCTCTACTTACTGGCGAGGACGGAAGAGGCCTCTGCAGAAGACGACTCAGGCAGTACCAGATGTGACACTCCACCTTCTGGGTGAATCCCAGCATAGGGAGAGACCTGCTTCCTACTTTAAAGTGCTTAAAGTTACATGTCTAAAGCAGATGATGGGAACAGCACCGTTTGCTTTTCAGGTTGGAGCTGTAGCACGTATGTGGAGGAAAAGAAGGTGATCAGGAGTAGTCAGCATGGCTTCACCAAGGGGAAATCATGCCTAACCAATCTGATAGCCTTCTCTGATGGAATGACTGGCTGGGTAGATGAGGGGAGAGCAGTGGATGTTGTCTACCTTGACTTCAGCAAGGCTTTCGACACTGTCTCCCATAACATCCTCATAGACAAACTCAGGAAGTGTGGGCTAGATGAGTGGACAGTGAGGTGGACTGAGAACTGGCTGAATGGCAGAGCTCAGAGAGTTGTGATCAGTGGCACAGAGTCTAGTTGGAGGCCTGTAGCTAGCGGTGTCCCCCAGGGGTCAGKACTGGGTCCAGTCTTGTTCAACWTCTTCATCAATGACCTGGATGAAGGSACAGAGTGCACCCTCAGCAAGTTTGCTGACGATACAAAACTGGGAGGAGTGGCGGATACCCCAGAGGGCTGTGCTGCCATTCAGAGAGACCTGGACAGGCTGGAGAGGTGGGYGGAGAGGAACCTCATGAAGTTCAACAAAGGCAAGTGCAGGGTCCTGCACCTAGGGAGGAATAACCCCAGTCACCAGTACAGGGTGGGGGTTGACCTGCTGGAAAGCAGCTCTGCGGAGAAGGACCTGGGAGTCCTAGTGGACACCAAGTTAAGCATGAGGCAGCAATGTGCCCTTGTGGCCAAGAAGGCCAATGGTATCCTGGGGTGCATCAGGAAGAGTGCTGCCAGCAGGTCGAGGGAGGTGATCTTCCCCCTCTACTCAGCCCTGGTGAGGCCACATCTGGAGTACTGCGTCCAGTTCTGGGCTCCCCGGTACAAGAGGGATGTGGCACTACTGGGGCAAGTCCAGCGAAGGGCTACAAAGATGATTAGGGCACTGGAGCATCTCTCTTATGAGGAAAGGCTGAGAGAGCTGGGCCTGTTTAGCCTGGAGAAGAGAAGGCTGAGAGGAGATCTTATCGACGTGTACAAGTATCTGAAGGGAGGGTGTTGAGAGGATGGAGCCAGACTCTTTTCAGTGGTGCCCAGTGACAGGACRCGAGGCAACAGGCACAAACTGAAACACAGACACTTCCATCTGAACATGAGGAAATACTTTTTCACTGTGAGGGTGTCAGAGCACTGGACCAGGTTGCCCAGAGAGGTTGTGGAGTCTCCTTCTCTGGAGATATTCAAAACACGCCTGGATGCGATCCTGTGCAATGTGCTCTAGGTGACCCTGCTTGAGCAGGGGGGTTGGACTAGATGATCTCCAGAGGTCCCTTCCAACCTCAGCGATTCTGTGATTCTGTGATTCTGTGATGTAGGTGACTCATACCACAGCAGTTTTTAAGACAGCACCTTGACTGAGATCTCCATTACTGGCTGGCTGGTGGTACATGCCTTGTATGTCCCACCACCACAACTCACAGTCTTGTTCAGCATAGACAATTTATGTTCCATACTTCTTCCATACATGGTCTTCTGAAATAATAAAAAATGAACAGCATTTAATTTAGGGTAGCCATTTGGACTGGATTATGCTTGGGTTACCTATTAAGTGAAACCTATTTGTTCTGTCACAGATGAAAAAACTGACATGCTGGAGCCACATTAATTGCTTTTTGACTTACAGTCTCAGAGAACTTTGGGTCATCCCACAAATGGACATGCTTTCCTCGATTTGGTATCTGAATCCTTGAGCTGCAGAACACTGAAAGATGCTTGTAGGTCAAGGGATTACCAGGCTCACATGCGCTATTTATTGCAAAAGCAAAGCATTGAAAAGTACATCTCGCTTCCAAAATATGCTTCTGACACTGGGGTTTTAGAGCAAAATATGAGAATAAGTTCTTCAGACCAAGAATTGATTTATTTTGTCGAAGTACAGACACAGCAAAGGTGTGCTAGACATAATGATCTGTCATAATGTGGCTCGTGAAGGATGACAGTTTCCCAGGGTAACTACTGTTTTGCATGAAAGCTGAAGTAAGTCTTTGCTGCTCACCTTACATGTATATATTTGGTGACACTCAGGAGCAGAATGAAGGCCCTCCACATTCTAGAAAATATTAAGAGGAATGTTCAGAAATACACAACAGATGATAACAAGACAGCAACACAAAACAAGTGTAAGAAATTCTATGGTCTTTGCTATCATTCATCAGAATAGATTCTCATAACTGGTCCCATCTGGCCTTAAGATTTATGAAACTGATACAGTCTAGGATAGACACTCTGTATAAAACCTGTTACCAGCATAAAGTTTGCACAGGCTCACCTGTGTGTCAAAATTCTGATCTGATTTATGGCTCAAAAAATCCCTGTTTTAGTGAAATGAGTCCTTAGAGTATCAACTGTAAACAACCTTACATAGCAAGTCACACCAGAACCATGTTAAAATTTAGAGGAAAAACTGAGAAAAGATCACTAACAGGGAGTCAGGCATTTAGATTCATATAGTTACATATGCTGTTTATGCCATATGGACACATGGTGCAGGTCTCCGCTAGAGCACTTAACTTTGCATTTCATTCTGTTTTGCTGTGCAGACATGTTGTGGGATCAAGACATTTAAGTTCAGTACCTATTGGCCTAAACTTCATTCTTAAGGAAGGGCTGTTCAGTGCTGAGCTTCATTTTACTCTTTTCCTGAACTGGGTAGTGTGACTTAGCCACTTCTGTAGAGCTCTTTGAAACAGAAGGATGAAAACCACTTCCTGTGATCATTTTGGATATCAGACATCAGAGAAAAAACACACATACATTTCATTTGATTTAAAATGTAATTAAAATTGTTTAACAGTCATCAGCTTATTAAGTGGTCTGTTGTCATGATTTGTAATTTCACAGGGAGCTTCGTTTTAAACAGGTAGCTTTACAGTTTAGCTTTCCTTTGCATGTATGAGAAAGTATTTGCAAGAACATGCACAATTATTCCAAACATTTCAAGCATTTCATATTTTACCATAATGAAAAAGTGGGCCAATGTATTGAAAAGTTTGCTAAAGTAGGTGGATGTTTTTTTAATGAAAAGAACAGTTGGTTCTACAGAAGCATGGGAATTTTTAGCAAGCACTGCACGCTTCCCTTCAGAAATGGGTGAAAAAGCTCCTGTTTTTCCAACCAATCTGCCATTTACACAGAAGGCAGGCAGAAGGGCATGTTTTCAATAGGATTTTCAGTAGGACAATAGCCATTTTCTTGATAGCACAAAGAAAACTTAAGGTGAGGTGCTACAAGAGTATAAATGAGAAGGTGAGCTTTTTTTTAAAAAAAGATGTGAAATGAAAAAAAAAGTGGAGGGAAATTTGCACAACTGTTTCTGGACTGAAATCAGAGCCCATTCTGCTTTGGGTAGAAATAGCCATTGCAGTATATGCAAACGGCAGCAACACTCCAGGACGAGATGACAGAAATGCAAGCCAGAGAAAGCCTAGCTCTTTGACTATATTGCACAAAAGCATCTTTCTGTGGAAATGAATCCTCTCTGATCTTGTTCATTTTTTTGACACAGAAATAAAACAACTTAGAGACACACAAAAAGCTGGGAATAGAATAAGCAGTTTTAAACTATATCACACTAGATAAAATTCCATGAAATTATCTGTGAATTCACTGAAACTATATTTTATTTTTTGCAAAAGACAACTGTTTTGTTGAGGAGGTAATGTATAGATTAAGACAGTACACTTAAACTCCGCAGTCTCCTTAGAGAGTTCTTTCTGGTATAAATCTGCTATCCTTTAACGTGGATTATAAACAATCTACATGATATGCACCTGGTTCTGGCAGGGTCTCTATTATTTCTCTCCCCAAAGCAGCTTTATAAAGAGAACACACTGCATTTCAACAGCAATATAAATAACGTTGCAGTTTGGGATCTCTTGTGCTGCTTTCATTTTTCTTTCTTTCCTTTTCATCTGAACTGAACCACACCTCTCTAAAAATACTCACTTTCTTAATGAAAACCATATTTTTCTGCGCTTTTTTTTTTTCCCCTGTGTGCGCCTGACCTGCTGAAATGCCTGCCCAGGCTTTAATGTCAGTTTCAGACGACACGTGTCTTATGAAAGTCTGGGACCCAGCTCGTGTCTGGGCCTCAGAGATCTGTCCCACATCTTTATGAGAGAGAGGGACAAAACCTTCTGTTTTTGGCATTTTCTGCTGGAGTCTGTTTTAAGCGAGGAGGGGAAAAAAAAAAAGCAACGTAGAGTCTAGACAGAAGAGATTGGGTTGAAATCTGGAAGCTATTCAGTGAGGCTACGGCACATGGCAGCTTGACTGCAGCAAGAGATCACATTACGCTGCCTAATTACACATGAAAAATGTACACATCACTTTTCTTAAATGCTTGGAAAAATAGATGTTCAGATGGCAATTGTGAACTATAGTAACTGAGCCAGTTGTACATAGTTGGAACATTTCACAAATGGCATTTCAAAAGCCTGCATTTTTTTTACAATGTAATTATTTTTTGTGTGTGTGTTCCTAAAATAAATTCTAAAAAAGGTATTCTAAATTTAGCAGATGGTTGCACTGTGGAAGGAACATGAAAAGGTGAAAATCCAACATGTAAGTAGGGAGAATAAGGGCCTAATCCTGATTCCATTTGAGCCAACAGTCAAATTCAGCTAGATGTCTTTGAGAGTGTGGTTTGGCCCGCAGGCCCTGGTCCAGCTAACTCCTGCTCATGTGCTTGACTTTACTTACATGGCCCCAAACATTTACTCATTTGCTGTAAGCAAATCATGTGGTTTATATCTTCAATGGGAACTGCTCATGTGAGTAAAGATAAGCAGAGGCCCAAGTGTTTGCAGTACCTATGGCCCTGAGATTATGTGTTTATAGTCTTGTGCCTATGAAATGTTTAGAAGAGAAGTTTCTTGGTTAGCACAGAAGAGGAGGGAAAAAAAAATCTCATTTACTGCATTGTTTGAGCATGAAACTCTCCTGTCATCATCATCACCTCCTCCTGACCTCCTCTCCCCACCATCTATTAATGGGTTCTTTTTTTATACCACTCTTGCTATGCACTCATCACTTTCAGGGATATGCTAAAACAGTACTGAGAAAAGTTTGATGGAGTTATTGTTTTATTTCAGCCAGCTTGAATGACAGCTGCTCGTCTTTTTAGCTTAAACACAAATGTTTAAGGAAGACTGCTCAAGGGAGAAAAGAGTTTTCCAAGCTATTTCCAAAGATTTGCTATTTCAATTCTTTGGTGCTAATGATATTTAAAAACAGATTTGCAGGAGAAAATGTTGTTGGTATATCTTTCTGTCTCCCAGACTTTTTCTAGAAGACTCCTCAAAGAAAGTTCCCCTAGAAGCAAAAGAACCACATTCTGCAATCTGGGCACCGGATGATACCTCTCTCTCCCCTCCAAAACAAAAACATAAATGTCAGAACTTCCTCTGACTTTTTCAAGGGTATTTAAACTGAGGGCTTTGCTCAGAATACACTTCTTGAGAGTCATTTCTCCAGTGCAATGATCTTTATATTTATTTTGAATGCGTCAATCAATTCACTACTTAAAGTAAGAAAGCCGGCTGGCAAGGAGAGACTCTGCTGACAAATTCTTCAGGCCCAGGGGTATATTTCTCTCCCTTTATGCTCTGTAAGGAACTCCAATTAACCTCCTGCTCTGAGTAAACACAGAGGAAAAACCGATCCTTAGACCTGCTATAGTAACGACGCTTTCCATTTGACTGTTCTCTCCAAGTGTCTTTCAGTACTTCATTTCTGGAGCCAGTGGACAGTCAGACCTTGGCTGAACTGCTAATCCTGCTAGACAAAGAGGAAAGAACATCTTGTAAAGTTTTGTTGCTGTTGTTATTATTAAAATGGACTAAGGATGAAAACTATCCAACCTATCTGGCAAAACTGACCTGCAGAAAAGTCCTTCAAAATAAAAATGATAATTTCTGGATGTAAGAGGAAACTTCCCAAATTAAGGAGATGAATTGCTCCGTACTGGCTACTTTCAGTCAGAATATGGCTTTTTCCTCTGATTATTTTACCACAGTACTCTGTAGAACCTTGCTCAGCTTTTCCCTTTTATGGCATTGCTGCAAAAAAAGGTGCTTTGCTATTTAAATAGCTTATGCTTGCTGGAATCCTGAAATAGTTGCACAATTCCAGCAGGAGAAATATCTGTTAAACAGGAATTAAAAAATGCCCAAATAGTGTGCGCAAGTGCAGCCTGAAGCAGAAAATGAATTTGAAACGCTTCTGCTTTTGCCAGGGGCTGCTTCAGTGCTTTCTGTGGCTCGCTGAAAGGACAGGGGCTGCGCGGGACTGCCGTGGGGGTGGGCAGAGGAGCCGCGCCACAGCAAGCAAAGCACGCCCGTGAGCAAGCACCCTGGGGCCACTGTGGAGGGCTGGGGTCACAGTAAAAGCAGGAGCCCTGACCACATTAATGCACAGCTGTTCCCCTTTTAAATAGGCAGGAACTCTTGCGGGCGAGGGCTTCCTTCCCGGGTAGCCTCTGCAGAATTTTGTAGTGTGCACAGACCTGGGCTCGGGCACTGAGCAAGCAGTTTGGCCCCTGCATCCTCTGGGCGTATTGGCACTGTGTATTTTGTGTGTCACTGTGGTCAGAGGCAGCAGCACCAAGCAGCTCTGAGAGCCCTTCAGCAAACTAGGGCCCTGTCCTCCAGAAGGGTCAGGCTTGTGTGTAATTTATGAGGCTTGTGGTAGCCCTGCTACTCTCTTGCTGTTTATGATGAATTTTAAATAAAGGTAATATTTTCTCTTCTGCCCATACTGTAAAAGGTCACTGGTAAAAGAGGAGGAATGATCGCAAGAAACAAATCACTTCCTTTGGTCATTCCTCTCACCACAGCCAAGCTATTTTTAACAAATCTTATTAAAAACTATACAATCCTGTCTTTCTGGAATCTATTTTATTGAACAAGTACAAAATAAACCAAGACAGGAAAAATGCACCATTTGGAGCAGCTCTTTGCTACAACTGATTTAGCAGAACAAGCCACAAGGGACTGAAAATGGCTTTCTAGAACTGCTTCCTGTGGTCATCTCTCTCTCCATGTGGAAGAGAGGAATATTTTAAGTAAACCGTCTGGATCACTTCATACAATAGTAAATTATTCTAAGTGCTCTGGTCACCAAAAAATATATTCTCTCTGAGGTTATTCCCATTATCAATGTTATTTGTTTAATTTCTTGCTACATCCAGCTTTAAACGGCACTTTTGCAAAACATTGTCAAATTCATGGGTGTGCAGTTAGCAGAAAGGACTGAACTGGACCTGCCAGATTTAGGGATGTTAGGCCCCTTGCTGGAGAGGTTTACTGGGACAAGAATTTGGTGGAGGGAAATTTTTGCACAAATACTTTTCAAGATGCCAAATCTCTTGTAAGTAATTAGTGCCTTACTTACAATCTAGGAATAATTAGTGTATTTGGGAATCTTATGACCGAAGGTGAAAAATCTCTCCATTTGCAGATGTTCCTGTTTAGGTGGCAAGGTGAGGCTGATGATTAGATGGTCCTACATGTCTGCAAGCTTTCCATTCAACAAGGTGTCTTTCACCATCACTGTATTAGTATTATTCTTCATCAGATATTACTGACTTCATTAGGACCAAGGTACAGCCCTGCACATATGAAGACTGAATTTTATACTGAGAGATTATGTATAAGTGAGGAACGCATCTGAGCTGTAAACAAAGACTGAGTAAATTTGTTCCCCAATCACCCAAAACATTTAGGTACCTAACTCTAAATTATTTCGGGGGGGGGGGGGGTAGGTGCCTAAAGCCTTCAATGGAGCTCTTCCTCTGCATCAAAAGGGAAACTGCTGGGTAGCATTATGATAGGCTAAGTATCCATATTTAACACAAACAGATATCCTCACTACACGAAAGAAGATGTGCTTTGGACTGTTGCTCTCCCCATCCACAAAAGATTTTGTCTCCATTTGTAAAAGCTTGCTTCAGTGAACTTACATCTTCTAAGAAGTGCCAGGAAAACATCTTGGAGAAGGAACCCAAGCACTGCTCCACAGAAGAGCAAGGGGAGTTTCAACATGCTGGTTTAACTTGGAGGAATCTCATTATCAGTCTTGGAGAGAAGGGATGGAAGTTCAGATATTTTACGTGTATGTCATCTCTTATGTGCTAGTACTACCAAAAAGGGAGAAAATATGCATTATGATGATGACTTGAGTACTAAAGGTACTTGTCCTACTAATTTTGTCTAGTCTTCAAAAAATTGTATGTCAACAAGCTAATCTATTATTTATCTGGTTGATATATATTTTTAAAATAAAGGACCGTCTATTCATTTATCAGTCCTTCAGCTCTGCCAGCATAGATCTTAATAAGTCACACACGATTCCTCCTATATTGTTAAAATATGTGTGCATGTGTGTAAAAGCATGACTTTATAATCAATTATTTTAAAAAGTCATTGCAAATACAATAATTGTTATAGAATCAGGGTGCAATACCTTCTGAAGCTTGGCAAGTGCTGAGTTGGGGACAGAGAGTGAACTTGGCTCTCAGTCCATGCATTGCAATTGGCTACTAGTTCTGTGACTGAAGCAAAACCATTGAAACAAACACTTACCAGCAATGAAGAGCTTAAAATGGCCAAATACTGTCTGGCAGCTGACCCTTGTTCTGCTAACTCTACAACCCCTACACATATGAACACCTTAAGACAGATATTTTAAAAGATTTGCAAGATTTTAGACAAATATCACTGATAATAGAATAACCTCAGAGAGGTTTTATCTTCTCATAACTAAAACATTTAGAACAACTTATTGTCATATTTTTCAGAAGATGTATCCCAGAATTCTCACCATGATACCTGAATATCTTTTAGCCTTGCATAAAAAATGAGCTAACAAATGTCAGGTAGAACTGATCCCATATTTTTCTCCCCAGGAGAATCATGTGTCTCACGACTTTTATTGGTCAGGGCTCATTTCTTCTTTTGTTAGCGATCAGAGGATGGAGACAGCTTAGATACTCAATCATATATTTTCCTGGGGATGCTCTTTCATTCCTCCCCTTTCCTGCAGACTCCTATTGATCATTCCAGGAGATGTGTATTTAAATGTGAAACAGTTTCTTCCTCCTTCAGAGCTGTTTGCAATTTACACTTACTTCAGGAGACAGAGAGTCTTGATTTACTGAGTTATTAAGCTTAACTATTGTCCTTCTAGCTTTCAAGTCAGATTCTCAGAGATTTATCATTTTCATGGACCAACGGATGGTTGATCCAACATCTGTGAGAGGAGCTGAGCAGACAGTTGTCCTGGACTTGGTACCTTAGATACTGTGGGTATCAGTGACACGTCTCCATGTTCTCAGTGACCCTGTAACAAGGATGTTTCTCTAGAAGCAAGCCTCACTGAGCTATGGGCTACTGGTGTTAAGCTTTAGAAAAGAACTGGCTGGCTTGTGCTCTGTTCTAGGTGCACTGGTATGCTTAAGCTTCATTAAGGAATCACTTGTAGATCAAAAGTTAGTGCAAAGATGACAGTCCCCCTGTCGGGGTCTCTTGGTAAAGGCTCTACCCCTCTACCCCTACCATGTCACTTCACGTCCCAATGATCTCTTTGATTTGGAAGATTTGGAAGATCTGTAAGACAGGAATATGGCACTAGTGTTTTGTGGTTCCCTGGAGCAGTGTCTACAGACTGTAGGGTCCTGGATCTGAGGTTAGCACTATGGATTAATTCTGAAGGAAATCCTGTAGGTCTTGGAAATAAAAGGCTCCTGTATAGAAGACTTCCCTGAAATCTGAGATGCATTTAGGCTCTAGTGGTAAGGGGACTGACATCTGCAGGGATAGACCCATCTGAGGAATAAGGAAATAGTTGAAGCCTGATGACCTCAAGGTTATATGAGGTTCAGAGTTTTATTCCAATTTTCTATTTCTAGCTTAATAATAACAATAGAGCGCTCTTTTGAAAGGGTGAGTGGCAAGGAGAAACAACACTACTGACTGTCACAGAGCAGGAAGAGTGGGGCTGCTACACGCAGAGGAGTTGAGTCAGGAGCTGAGGGTAACTCCAGCGCAGGCAGTGCTCTGATTAGCAGGACACAGACCCATGGCATCTGAACATGGCGGGCAGAGCCGGGTGCTGGTAAGAGGGTCCATCAACAATCCCGGACAAGACAAGTAATGAACAAAGTCCAGGGTCCACTCAGGAGCAGCAGGAGATGGGGCTAAAGACAGGGCTGGAGACAAGGCTATACCTACACAGTAGCTCAGGCAAGAACTGAGTGCCCAGCTCTGAGCTTAAATGAAGCTCCCAGGCCAGTGGGCAGAGGGTGCATGCATGGGGGTGAGGCTGGTTTGGGCAACTGGGGCCTACTAGTGCCCACAGAGCCCTAATACTGACCCAACTGCAGTAAAAAACAAAAACAAAACAAAACAAAACAAAACCCCAAAACACACAGAAGAAACAACACTGTACAGAGCTGTGAGACCAAAAGGGACTGGTAAAGCGATGGGGGTCTCAACAGGAAAACCAGCTTGATCTTCAACTGAGTGTTAGTTAAGGAGCACTGAAGGGTAAGAAGCAAACACTACCCTTTGCAAAGCACAAAGAGTGACAGCATACATGTGTATAGGCAGTTCAGACCAAGAGAACTGTACTACACATGGCACAGAGAACATCCCCACTGAACACCACTGAGCATGTAGACCGTCAGTTAAAGGAAGAGGAGCAGCAGTTTAAGGACCCAATCCATTTGGTTCTGAAAGCTGCCTGCTGCTAGTGAAGTCAAAAGGAAGTTCAGTGCTTGATGTGATGGAAGTTTTGGATGACAGAAAATCCCATTTAAATCTTTCCAAGCTGTTGGCACCCAAACTTCTCATAAGAAAATTCCACTTTCTATTAATGCTGCTTCAGTGAGTGCTCTCCACTTTGGGATGAAATTTCCCGTCCAGTCCAGAGTAGCATTCATTGCACATTGGTTGGTTATCCAGGTGGGGCGGGGGGAGACCCATGTTCAAATTCCTGCCCTGCTATTCTTCCAGCTGTGGAATGGGGGAAATCTTCTGAAACCACTTCCTGGAACTGAAAGGCTTTTGCTACCTTGCTCTATTTGGAATATCACAGGAAGGCTCCACACCTCACAGATGGAGTCCTAACAGGATACAGCAAAGGTAAACAGACAGAAAATGAGGAATAACTTATTTAGCTGAAACTGAAGAGGGACTATAGATCAGGAGCAAAGATCACACAAGTTGGAATAAAGCCAGGACACCAAAGGTAGAGCTTTAAAATTTGCAAAAGTACCTGAGTACAAACAGCCAGGAGCTGTCTTGCACAGTCTTCCTGCTCCCCTTTCTTTTTTGCCTCTCTTTTCTCCCTGCCATCCTGGGTGCCTCTCTGCAAGACCTATGGCACCTCCATACCCAGAGAAAAGAAAGCATGTGGTCCTCTGAATTGCCATGGCATACTTCCTAAAATACATATATGCTTGCAGGATCCCATTTGTGCATCCACTGTAAGGGCTGACGGGACTGAAGACTGAGAAAGGCCAGGGACTGAACATGAACAGGGTCTTTCTCATGAATCCTCTGCAAAAGCTCCAAATGCATGTACCGTAAAGAAATATGCAGTTCCCCCCGGCAACAGCTAGTTCTGAAGGCCTAATACATTTCATTCTGGAAGGAGATGTCCCTGGGTTCAAAGAGAAAAAAAAAAAGCCCTCAAAACCATAATACTGTGATATAAAGAAAACTGTGGAAACCATACTAGAAAGTTTCACTTTATTAAGGTGTGCAGTTTGGTTTCCTTCTAATTTCTATGTTGTCACAACTTAAAGTAAGAAAAGGAATGTTTCTCAAAATGGTATTATGCTGACATTCAACAATTCTGAGTATATGTCCTTGGAATTTTTATAAAGTGCAATTTTTAAATATTATTTTTCCAAAATACTGCCCAAAGGAACCATTCTGGCTGATCAAACAGCCCTTGTAACTGCTTTAAATGCTCACACAGCATTTCTCCAAATAAGACCTCGTATGAAAACGAAACACCACAGGGGCTCCATGAAACACCAGTTAGCACCTTTATAAAACTCTGCTTCTGAGACTAACTATGCTACAACCCTGGCAGATCACAAAATTATAAGTCTTGTACGAGTACAGAGTGGAATTGTGTTAATTTGTCTCAGAGGATGTAATTGCAATAGTCCTTTCTTGTCTTCAGAGAAATCCAGCTTGAAGCACGGAGACGGTATGCACCATGAGACATTTTACGAGAACACTATTTTGCAGGGGGGGGCTACTCTGTCATTTACACAGCTTTTCTTATGCCCTTCAAATTTCAGGAGTCCGTCTGAAGAGGAAAGGCAAATGTCTATGTTGAAATTTGCTGTGTGGCTCCAAGCAATGCTTCATCCTATGTTGCACTGGGTCTTTGGCATTGCAAGATGTCTTTGCATGTTTGGGAAGAGACAAGGCAAACAGAAAAGGGCTGAAACTCAATCAGTGCTGCTTCCTTCCTCTCTTGTGCTTCCTTTTGCCAGCTACAGAATATTCTCTTAGAGGAATCTGCAAGCCATCAAGTGCGTCAGAGCACAGGCTGTGTTTGCTAGATGCTGAACTGAATATTCAGCAGGATCCCGTCTCCCAGCTTGGAGTGTGACCCTGTCTCAGTGCCACACACATAGAAAGTCCCTGCTCCTCTTGCACCTCGCAGTGCAGGTCAACACAATAACTGGACTCATCTAGCAGCTCAGGGCTGTCAAAAGGAGTGCTGCTACTCCCATTCCTGCTCCAGACATGGGCTCAACCCCGTCTTGAGAGAGCGCTGACACTTTGTTCCCTGACAAGCTCAGTTTGACATTTTTTCTGGAGGTGCAGCAAACTGACCCAACTCACCCAGAGGCCAGACCCTGGCATGGGCTGGGGGGGCAGGGAAGGGATTGAGACCATCTCTTACAAGTGCAGGGAGTCATTAGATAAGCTCAGCCACCTTGCAAAAGGCCTCCTGGTGCTATAGGTCAACAGACACTTTAAGCCAGTGTAAGCAGGAGCTGCCAACTAAATAGGTGGTCTCACTCCCCCTTTGCTCCCCAGCCATTTTTTCCTACCCTTTTCCTTAGGGGTCTAGGAAGGAGAAAAAGAATGCTTCTTTCTTCCTCTCTTCTTCTTTTTTTTTTTTTGGTCAGGTTAGTTTTTGGCTTCAGTTCCCCAGCCAGCTCACTGCAGAGACATGCACCGACACACAGAGGTGGCAGAAGGGACAATTGAGAATACACTGCTAAAGGCAGAGGGCAGGACTTCTTCTTTTGGAAGTAGCCTAGGTTTATATTGCCTTAAGCTGACTGGAATCTCAGCCCAGGTGACTCTATTTGCCTCCACATGAAGTGGTAAAAGCTTTTCCTTTTAAAGGGGTAGAGGGGATTGAGATCTACTGAGAATAAGATTTTATCTGTGCCATCCACCTGAATGTTGTATTACAGATTCCCCAGCTAACCCCAAACAGCTGGCATGTTAACATGGCACAGTGAAAGGACATGCAGCAATACCACCTTGGTCTTAAGAGCAGGACAGCCGCATCTTCACGGCAGTGTATGCAAGATAATTTGACCTGCCGCTCAGTGGTGTCACCCTGAGATTGTCACATTCTCTTTGCTCTGGAATTAACTCATTACTAGTGAATTTTACATCATATTCCCTTGCACAGTGTACACTCACAATCCAATAAACAAGGTATCCAACAGAGAACATGAAGTCTGAGGCAAAACAAGGGGTTGACCCTGATTTTCATAGTCCAAAGAACATATCTTAACCCTTAGAGCATTCTTCTTCTTGAGAACTAAACTGCTTGCCTCATCTCATCTCTCCCTTTTTACCTTTATCTTTTTAGTCTTTGGGAATTTTTAGTTTAAAAAGGAATTACAGAGTAATTCCTGCCATTAGYAAATAATACAAAAGCTGATAAACCGTTAAGAAAATAGTGAAGTCTTGCCAAAAGATTTAGTCAAGACATTTGTTTTTGGGAAACCCTCTGCACAGTACAGTCCACATGCACACTTAATCACGCAGAGAAACATTTACTGTAGGATATATTTTTAGGCAATTTTTCAAATGGCAAATTTCCACTGGGGTACAGCACTTGTCCTGTCACAATTAACTATACAGAAAATATTAGTCTAGAGCTGGCCTACCCGATGGCAGAGGGAAAGTGTTACACCCAAGTTCAAGAGAGGAACAGAGTCTCTCGCTGTGTGGGCTAGGGAAGACTAAGCACATTACATACATATTTGGCCATTGCCATCACAAAAGGCCAAGAGCTTCTCTTGAAGTATGTGCTTGGTAGGCCGATTCTGGAGCTGAATAGCTTTCAGCTGCACAGGATGCTGTTTGGCTGCTCTGAGAGATGAAAAAAAGATGTAGGAGTCAATCACTGGAAAGGGGAGGTTGGATTTAAAACAGGATTAATGTGACAGCCAAGGATCTGAAGGGTGGTGGAAAACCCAGGAGGCCCCGCAGCTCCTGTCTAGTGTACGCCTGCCAAGTCACAAAGATTTGCAATGTGACACATGTCTTCCATTCTGGATCACATGGCCACACAAATAACTCATTTGTTCACATGGCTTCAGCAGGCTGCTGCTCCCTTCTCCGTGAAGGGCCAGCACCACACGCTGTGTTTTACTGCATGGCCTCTTTCTTCTACTTTTGCTTTAAGTGTTTATTGATTTTAAGAATAAAAACAACATACAGAACTTACACAGAGGTTACTGAGGTAACTTCTCAAGCAAATAATCCCTGTCCCTCTGACTGTGCTCTCTCCTCTGGATTGCTGGTCATGTATCTGATCATGCATAGAAGTGCAGACAGCACTGGTCCCTGGCTTGAATTAAGGACAGCCTTAAAGCACATGCTTTAAGTCAACAGAGATGGATTTAAGCATGTACCGAGGGCTTTGTTGAGTGAAAGTCTTAAGGAACAGAATGGCAAGTCATCTGCAGTAAAGTTACTTTTTTTTTTTAGCAGGGGAAGGTTGTTGGCTTGGAAGGACCCTTCCCATATGTCTCAGAGACAGAGGACAGTTGGAAGAGGTATTTTAATGGTAAACCAAATGTAATTCAGCTTTTTAAAGCTTCTCTGTCTCCCCTTGTCATTCCTYGAAGAAGACCTCATGCCATTTTTTAGTTCTCTGACAAATAAAGGGACAGATTCAGCTTTAGCGTCCTTCCAGGAGTCTTATTAAGTGCCACTGGTGTGGCACTCATCCATCAAATACCAGAATATCACTGCTATCACATTACACTGCCACGGGGACAATATATATAAGGGATGGGTTGCTGAGACAAGTATTCAGGTCATGTCTTGACCAAACTGACTCCATTTAATGAGGAATATTTGTGGGCCAAGAGGATGGGGAGAACTACTGAAATCTTCCCCTTGAGCCAGATATGTCCATTTCCTCTGGCTCAATTGATCAGTTTACATAGATTTATATTGGTTGTTAAGATGTGAGATAGATCAGGAGGAAGAAACTGATTTGTGAAAATGAAAACTTAGCTTTGACTCCACTTTTCCTACACTTTTCAGATCTGTGAGACACTCTTGCTAATGGTTTGGCAAGGCCTGAAGTCTAAGTGGAGTAAGAGCTAAAGAAATCCTGTGTATCAAAATTTCTAGTAATGACTAGTAAATAGGCAACATCTATTCTACAGGTAAATTCAGACATCTATACAAAAAGCAAATAACACTGTGAGCAAGCAATTTGGGTTCAGACAACTCTGGTAGCTAAATGATGGGATATCTGCAGAGTAATGAAGTCTGAGGTTCTGCCGTTATATAGGATGGTCACTTAACTCTGGGATCAGCCAGGATGCTGGATTCCTTCCACTACAACCGTCAAAGCTAGTATCACAATATGATGTTGGGGTAAATACTTTACTCCATATAGCTAAGAAATCTTTTTATGTCCAAGTTCTTGATCCTGAAGCTTTCTTTTATCACAGGTTTTTGTATATCATGATACATTATCTGTACCTATTGCAGTAATGTAAAATGTTGACCCTCTTCCAGGCAATCACTTACAAGAGTTCTGTGAGCAGCAGAACTAATGAAGCCCAGTTTCTTATTTGGATTCTCTGCTGTCTGATCAAATGTATGTCTAGCTGAGTTTTTTTTGTGTATTTGGGACATTCATAAACTTTTTTTCCCATGCTGATCCTCTGATGTCTAACATGGAATAAGCTAATACTTAAGACTTTTCATCAGCACCAGCAACAAAAGGGTCTTCTCTAGCCATTTATTTTAACACAACTTATAACAAACATTAATAAAACTTTTTGAGCTAAATCTAGCTAAAAATGGATAGTAGGTTAAAAAGTTAATGAACACAGAGAACTAAAAGACAAACTGCCAAAGATAAATGCACAAGTCCACTGAGATCTCACAAGCTTTGTTGCCCTTAGAATCCAGGCTAAAAGCCCATGCAACTTTCCTGTATCTGTAGTGTGGTATATCTAATTATTCAACCTTCTTTCAAACCATCAGATAGGACAGACACACTGTAAAGAACACTTGACTAGCATTTTTGGTAATAAATAACCATGGTTTAGTGTACCTGGGAATATAAGAAACTATAACACACAAAGTATGTAGCAGTTCATGTAAATGGCTTTATCAGACATAATCATCTCCACGTTTTGCTATTTTAGTCATGCTCAAAGATAAACACTCATTATCACTTCTTTTACATTTCTCTCCCTCAAGCAAGTATTGTTTGGTAAGAAGTATGTTCCCTTTTTATTCTTTCCAAGTTTTTGTTTGCTGATTATTTTGCATTTTTATTTTAACTAATTGAATCATCAGTACAGTTTCAAAAGATGTTTTGAAGTATCTGAGAACTGTTTATCTCATTTACTTCCCTGTGCTTAGGTTTCATTATATGCAGAACACACTTATCAGACTGGCCACTCCTCTGGTTGAATCTGCCTGTCAAAATCAGCAAGTATGCTTTTCATTTTTCATTTTTGATTTGTATTTTCATTATTTTAAACTCATACCACTATAATGATACTTTAAAAAGAATAAATTAAAAACAAACTGTGTGAACTGTCAAGATTCACATAAACCGAAGATGTTTTCTGACTTCTTTAAGTTACAGTGTATTCACTGTATTCATGAAACTAAACTGAGAATAGCTGTTTGGGTCCATGAATGAAGATTAATCCTATACAGACAGCTTGTGTAGGATTGTCTTCTCTTGTTGGTGTGGATGACTTTACTGAGAAGTAACTTGGGTCCTTACCATATTCCTACATTTTCAGTTGCAAAACACTATCCCACTGCAGACTATTCCCATAAAATTATTTGACAGATATAAAAACAAAAATGAAAATGTAAGAAAACCAGGTAAAAATACAAAGACAAAATGAAAAGACCAGTATTTTTCTTTAACTACAGCTCTTATTAAACAATGCAACATACAAAGTCCTGCATACCAGACCAGCTGCTTCCACAGTACCCAATGTAAGAAAATGTCCAACACTGAACAAATTGAAAAGGAGGGCAAAACTCCAGTTTCTGTTCTGCAGATCTATCAGAGAGCATGTTGGTGGTGCAAGGAGAGACTGGAACTTGGAAGAACCTGTACGAATCACCCCTTCACCTACTATGCCCTGCCAGTCAGAAAGAAAGATTTTTTCCCTGTTGCTGGTTGTTAGAGAAATGCTGTACAACCCTGCCTGCAACTCCTCTTCTCAGAACTGTCATTCTAGATGTCTTGGGAATCCTTGAATGGTTCTTCCAGAGCTGCTACAAAAAAGACATGGCCAGTGGCTTGAGGGGGAATTCATGAAAACTAGCTGTACTGTTATACTGCATGTGACCTTTGTGTGCTACTTTTCACTGTCATTATGCAGTCATGTATACAGCCACACTCACATGGGTTATGTGACATCTAGTTTACATCTGATCTTGGATAACCAGAAATCTTGGCAACTGTAGAAGACTTCTAGCAATTCCAAGCTTAGACATCTATCTTATGCTCTTTCTTGTTTCAGTTCTTTTTTTTTCTTTACTACTTCTTATGCCATTAAACTGCTAAGAATTTCCTTATCCACTGGATTATTTCATTTGCCATCATTTACTGAGCCCTTGTTACAGCATGCAGGACATCAGCACTGATTCTGTACCTGAAGTACTCCTATGTCACATTTGCAAAGAGATTAAGCATTTTATTGCATACATTTTTTACATTGAAATGATGATTTATTTTGCTTACACCTCTGCCTGATAACTTTTCTTCTCAGTTTATGATGGGATAGGTAAGCTCTTCTTTCTCTGCAGTTGCTCTAGTGTTCTTCAGTCCTATATCACACCCAGTCAAGACTTCACCTGATTTATGTCAGCCTTTAAAAACAACAGGACCTGTTTGGGCTGTGGAGTCAGGACAGGGCTGTGCTGAGATCAAAGTTGCTCTTTCTAGGCAGAACCATGAACCTTTAGGTATCAGTTACAGGTGAAAGATGAATTATTCTGACAAATAAAGCAGCCAAGAATATGTAAGAGGTCCTTCAAAATAATAGTTCTGAGCCATGTCTTAAATGACTATATTTGAATGCTAATACAATTCATACAGAAGATGCATATAATTGCTGAGATGTTTTGAAGTACCTAATGGAATCTAGGTCTATGGAGGATTATGAAGAGCAGGGGATTGACAGGTTGGCTTCAGACCCGCAACCTCACTTTAGATGTGAGGTTAGTTCCAAACTCAGCTTGGTTGGGAAAAACACAGTGGAGAAAAGCAGAAGTCCTACATTTCTCCAGGCCCGTCAAATATCCAAGAAATATCCATAAAAATAGAAAGTGCACTGAACAGCTCTAAGTTCAAAATGACAGAAAAGAAAGAAGAAAGACCAGGTGTATTAAATTCACAAAAGCCATCACTGTGATACAGCTCAGAAAAAGACAAATTCAATCAGAAGTTCCTGCCTGTAGAAAGAGTGAAGTATTAATGGTCCCATATTTGTATTAAAATCTCATTGTCACTATTGCACACATTCATGTACAACTGTGTCTGTAAAAGTAACATTCAAATTAGAGCAGATGTGAAGAATGGCTACTAAGATGGCGAACCGAGAGCCTTTTCACCCAAGCAAACTAAGAGTGTTGTTTGTTTATTCCAACGAAGTTAGAACTAAGGAGAGAAAGGCATAAGTGCATCCTATAAATAAATGAGGGAGGTATTTGAGCTACTGAAGCAAAGGACAGCATTAACAAAAGAGTAAATACACATAAACTGGCCATGAGTGAATTTAAACAGGGAATAAAATTGCTAATCATCAGAGAAGTGAAGTTCTTAAATAGCTTTTCAGTAGAAACAAAGAGGGGTAGGTGGGCTTGAAAACTTCATTTCTAGATAACACACAATATATCTATGAAAGCAACAGTCTGCAAAATCAGGCAAAACCTCATGATTCAAGCAGTCCCTTTGGGCCCTAGTTCATACAGCCCTAAACTGGGTAAATAGAAGTAGAAAAAAAATTGTAGGGCAGACTGGAGACCCCCAACACATTTCAAGCAGATATTTTACAGAAGTCAAAACAAAGCATCACAAACCAAGACATTATAAAGCACACTAAGGCTGCTACTGTGGACAAGTGAAATGGGAAGAAAAGCTTCTATTTTCTGTAGTGAAAAGATCTTGTCTTCCAGTATGTAACTGTGGAAAGCAGACAGGCTAACAGAGTAAAACTGATTAGAACATGGTGACCATTCAGGCTCTACCTTAATAACAAAGAAGTCTTTAAGAATTCTGCTGTATGAATTAAGATTTCTGCACAAAATATGCTGCACGCTTAAACAAACAGTCTCATTTTCTGCATTTTTTTTTCTCTACTGCACCTTAAAATAAATAGTGGGGGGGGGGGGAATCTAATCTGGATTGAATGAGAGTGTTGCATTAGGGAAAATACTGAATGTTCCCATTCTTGAAGACTGCAATTATTAATAGACGGAGGTAATAAGAAAAAGAGAATTAGCTGCTTAATGTGGCTGCTCTGAGACTGGAAATTCTGGGCCAGAAAACACCAAGCACACAGAAAATGCCCCAGCATTTAGCATACTAGCAAAGCCTGGGATCTCAAGTGGCTAAAGACCAGACTGCAGGGGGAGAGGAGGCAGCAAGGTCACTGAACCTCTAATATATTGAACTGTGGCATCCAAGGTATCTCATGAACCATATCCCAAGAGAAAGAGCATTAGAAAACAGACTACATCTGTGTATGCACAAAGAGTGATGATCCTTGTCAGCCATGGTTTCCTGCAGGTATGTTCACTATGACAGGTAATAAGGATTGGTGAAGTTATACTGGTGAATATTTGCCTGATGTCTAACCAGAGCACATAAAGTGCAGAACATGCACAGTACCGTGCATAGGTTCCCTGCTGTGTGTCAGCAATCTAACTACAGGTAAAGAATGAGAAAAACAGGAGTCAAAACCCCAAAGCCTTTCTCCTCCATTACATGGACTCAGTGGAGGAAGAGGAGTCCCTTGCAAGGGTGGATGAAGTAACCCTAGGATCTGAGAGAAGGTAAGAGTGGCGCATCCAGAAACCTCTTGGAAGAACCTCTGTTCTCCACAGGGTAGGGCAAAGGAGCAAGCAGCCACCTCGCCCGACCTTTCCACTTTGCCTGAGGAAGGTCTCTGCAGATCAGGGTTCACTGCCTCAGTGGCTGGCTCCCACAGCATGGTAGTCTTCTCACCCCCACAGCCCCTTGACAAGACCAAACCAGCAGCAGCCCATGCCCAGAGAGGAACCTGCATATGTTCCCACTCTGCCATCCTCACAAATCCAACCTGTGATCTCTAGGCACATTCCTCTATTAAAAATGTGAAACACAGAATCACAGAAGCGCTGAGGTCAGAAGGCACCTCTGAAAATTGTTTAGTCCAACCCCCCTGCTCAGAGCAGGGTCAGCTAGAGCAGGTTGCCCAGGATCCTGTCCAGGTGTGTTTTGAATATCTCCAAGGATGGAGACTCCACAACCTCTCTGGGCAACCTATTCCACTGCTCAACCACCCTCACAGTAAAAAGGTTTTTTCTCATGTTGAAATGGAATTTCCTGTATTTCAATTTATGCCCTGAGAAGAGGCATAAATGAGACTGAGAAGAGTCTGACTCCATCTTCTTTACTCCCTGCATCAGGTATTTATACACATTGATAAGATTCCCCCCTCCACAAGCTTTCTCTTCTCCAGGCTAAACAGTCCCAGCTCTCTCAGCCTCTATGTGTATGACAGATGCTCCAAGCCCTTAACCATATCAGTGGCCCTGTGGAACAGATTTGTTCACCTATTTAGTGCAACTCTGTAAATGGGATAATAGATATAACATTATTTGCCACTTTTAATTTAAATGGGAAAATGGTATGTCTTCTTATCCACTTTCCATTGTGATTATTGTTACAGATTACCATGAGGTTTTGCACTTTGAAGAGACAGCATATATTTATGATTAAATCCTCTTTGAGTATTAACTTGTTATTGAAGGAATGAATGTTCTAATGGACATCTGAATGATTCAAAATAAAGAAGAAAAGCACTATTCAAAATTCAGTTTTCAAGAGCAAGTTGCCCCTCCATGATCTATTGCAATTGCCATTTCTTCTAAGGAAAACAGGGTCTATAATTAAAATGTGTTAATAAATCTCTGCTAAATGTAGTCTATGCAGAAATATTTCTCATTCTTTCACGTCACTTGAACAGAGTTAAGAGCAAGTGTGCAGACATGACAGGGTTTGCAGATAATATGCAATGTTTTTAGAAAGAAGTATGCTCTTGTATTTGTGACTAGAGTATATGATGATTTTTGCCATTTGTGGGAGCACACATAAATGGAGACAAAGATTGTATTCTTCCTACTTCCTATGCACTTTTGCAAATATATGAGGAAACTAGTACACTACAAAGCACAATGTTTTTGAGTGAGCAAAATGACCAGATTTTGAGATGTACTAAGTATGTACTGAGAACAAACTGATGGATTTCTCATGTTTGTGGGAGTCTGACCACAGAAATTAAAGGTTAGTTAGTTTAAAAGAAGAAGGTGGGTGGTAAATCATTTTAGTTTTGGATAATGAGCCTTAGAAAGTATCATTTGAAACATCACTGTGTATTTAGTCAGATTGTAGCTTAATAAGTTTAAATTTAATTGAGGTGATTAGAGTCAGTACTGCTGGGGTAGCATAAATGGAAGCAAAGTTTGGCTGAATATTCACTCAACAGTGTTTCTCTCAACCCACTCACAAGCTAAAATGGGTTAGTGTCCCAAATCTGAGCATTCCAGAATAAAAAGCTGAGTCCAAGACGTTACTTTAAATTGATGAGATTGTGAAAAACTCTCTTCATGAGTCGGGGTACAACTTTCAGAGGGCTCAGAACAACAGAGTGTGTGATTTTGTGAATGGAGGGAGGGAAGATGGGAATTCAGCGGAAGATCTCAACCAGCAGCTCCATACCAGCTCTGCCCCATTGCAGGAAGCCAGTTTCAGTGTTACCAGCACAGAATCACTGAATAGCTGAGGTTGGAAGGCACCTCTGGAGATCATCTAGTCCAACCCCCCTGCTCAGAGCAGGGTCAGCTAGAGCAGGTTGCCCAGGATCCTGTCCAGATGGCTTTTGAATATCTCCAAGGATGGAGACTCTACAACCTCTCTGGGCAACCTGGTCCAGTGCTTAGTCACCCTCACAGTGAAAAAGTGTTTTCATATGTTCAAGTGGAACTTCCTGTGTTTCAATTTGTGCCCACTGGCTCTCATCCTGTCWGTGGGCACCGCTGAGAAAAGTCTGGCCCTGTCTTCCTTACACCCTCCCTTCAGATGTTTATACACATTGAGAAGATCTCCCTGAGCCTTCTCTTCTCCAGGCTAAACAGGCCCAGCTCTCTCAGCCTTTCCTCATATGAGAGATGCTCCAGTCCCTTAATCATTTTAGTAGCCCTTCACTGGACTTGCTCCAGTAGCTCCATGTCTCTCTTGTACTGGGGAGCCCAAAACTGGACCCAGCACTTCAAATGTGTCTCACCAGTGCTAAGCAGAGGGAAAGAATCACTTCCCTTGACCTGCTGGCAACACTGTTCCTAATGCAACCCAGGATACCATTGGCCTTCTTTGCCACGAGGGCACATTGCTGGCCCACAGTCAACTTGTTGTCCACCAAGACCCCCACATTCTTCTCTGCAAAGCTGCTTTTCCAGCAGGTCAGGCCCCAGCATGTACTGGATCTCACAGAGATCCTGGAGGCTCAGGAGAACTCTCAAGTCCCTTTATACTAACACAGAGGATCCTGACATTCAGATCGATGTTGAGATCAGTAGGATGGGACTGATTGTCCCATAGTACTACACTGTACTATAAGTAATGTACAGCACAACCCCATATGAAGTATTGCATTTTATATATATAGCATATAAGCAGAAGAAGGTGATGTTTTTATGAAAGAAGAATTTCCAAGTGTACACATTTAAGAGAAACTTAGTCCAAATCAATGTAGCAAACTAAAACAGAAATCATTAGAAAATTTGAAAACTCTCTGATGAGTCAGAGGAATTAACTAAAATACATGTTCAGAAAAAATCTTAGCATGTTCTTTTGATGCCTCAAGGATTCTCTGATATGTTGAGAACTTTGTTGTAACAAAACTGAACAAGATAATGTTAAAAGGAGGGAAACCTCTCCTGTTCAGAAAGCACTCTATGAATAAAGAGAAGCTAAGCTTTTTTCTTTTGCTGTATGTTACATGTCTGAAAATTTGATCGGTATAATCACTAGCTTATTTCTGAAGAGTAGAAGCACACTGTAAAATCTGTCATTCGCTGGTAGCACTTTTAAGAAATCAGGCAGTTATTAATATTCCTGTAAAATCTACTTGACAGTTTTGCCTTTTTGAACTTATTCTATGGGTATCAAATAGTTGAAGAGCCTAATTCAGAATTTTACACAGTGATATCTAACAACAAATTTTGACTTAATAAAAAGGAACCGGAGAGACAAGTCTGGAAAATTAACTGCTGAGTTTGTCTCACACACACACACGCGCGCACACAGCCCTACATATATTTCATTGTGACTTGAAAGAATCATGTAATAATTGCATATCCACATACAGTCAAGCATCATATCCTTCACTATACTTGCCATTGGATATTTTAAGAAATGCCAAATAATATTTTAGTTCCTGTAAATAATTGCTGCCTGCCCAACTGTAGTTAAAACAAGACTAGCACCTTATCACTGTTAAGCAGAGTACTAGAATGAGTCAAGAGACCCAAGTTTTATTTCCCTCTTTGACACAGAATATATGAGCTGCAGTTCACTTTATCTTTTTGCATCTGTGTATTCCCAACTATAACCTGGAGATACTGTTTTCCCACATCTATAAGAGACTTTTTCACAATAGGTGGAAACCGTGACCTGAGGGCTCTGTATTTTTATTCCACAATGTATTTTATTCCATGGTAAGCACCTATGGAAGAGTAATAACTAAACTATTGCTAATTCTGTAACCAATATATAAAGATGAAAGCTCAATTTGCAGTCCACTGAAAGCTTTGTAAGTAAATTACAAAGAGTTGCAAACTGGAGGTGACTCTATGGTAAAATGTTAAACCGTCAACAGTCTCAAACCTAGCCTAGCTTGATTTTTCTCACTTTTACTGCCGCTATATATACAAAAAGAGAAATGGCATATGCCTAACAGTTCTTGTTACTTTTCCAAAATGTTGTCACCTGGAGAGAAAAAAAACCCAATCCCCAAAAGAACCTACTTCAGTTATTTCATAGTTGAGCTTTTGCAGAGAATGAGTTGTACCTGTTGGTTAGTTCTGTTGCTGCAGTGGTTTACAATGGGGAGGGGGCAATCTGGGTGTTCTTAAGCTGCAGCCTGAAAAATTTATGAAAGACATTTTACCACAGGGTTCTAGCAAAAGCAAGGGAGAAGGTTCAATACACAACAAGGTCCTACTTTCCAGTATTGTTCTGGGTCCTGTCTGAACCTCTGAAATATTGCAGTCGAAAAATAACTTTCACATCACTGTCATCTGCCCTGCCAGTATTTTGCCAATCTGAATATACAGGGGTGCCATTGGTGCCTATATCATCTAGTCCTCTGTACAATTTTATGCCCTGGCAGACCTCTAAGTTCTGTTCCTTTTTCTGGAGCTAAAAGAAATTTGACATTGGCCCAGGTGTTGGAACACAATTAATTATAAAGAGATGCTCACAAAAACCCTTTACATCTCAGGCTCCGTTACCCACTTTCCTACCAAGAACTACTGGAAGGAATGTTAACAGGACAACAGAAAATATTTTGTCATGAACATGGAGTGAATGCAGTCTGTTTCTACAAACACGTGTTCTGCTCTTTAGTTGCAATTCCCTCACATTTAATTTATTCAGTATTCAGCAAACTTACTCATTTTTATTTCCCTTTTCTGCTTTAATCACAAAATGTTCTCAAAGAATATTCCATGTGCACTATTCACACAAGTGCCTTAATTTAATTGCACGGGTAATTCACTACATGTGCTTACCAGGCTGGGGGAGCACAGGAAAATTTCTGGCATGAATACTCATATGTGAATGGAAAACTAGGAAGTGATGAATGAAGAATTTTCTATTAAGTTTGTACAACCACAGACACTGTGGGCACAACCAGGAACAACAATGATGTATGCAGCTTAGAAATCTGATTTCCAAGAAATTGTGCCAGTGAAAAGCAGTCACTTAAAACTCTCTCTCTCAAAAAAAAAAAGCACAAAAAAGAAAGGCACAAAGAGAGCCAAAATGAATTCATTTGGAAACTGCATAAGAACATTGAAGATAATTGCAGCATTCTGTAACACCTATTCTAACATCTATTATTCTATTCCATCATGTCTATGTTGATGTTAAGTATCAAAATGCCAAACACCTCCAGAAATCAGTGTTTTACTGCTAAATGGTTTACCATAATATGAACGTAGTTCAGATGAGCATAATATGAGGTTGGAAAGCAGCATACTAAAATGTATAAGAACACATTGTAGAGACAAAGCAGTACTGGAGAGGCAAAATGAAAAGATGCCTCTCTGCAATAGTCTGGAACAATTTTCAGTGTGCCATTGCTATTTAGATAACATTCTGACAGGCACTTTACAAATTACTAGGAATTTATGGGCCAGATCGTGACACCATTATTCATGCTGAAAAACAGCATATAATGGGAGTAGCCCTACTAAAGTCAGCAGCGTCAGACCTTAAGTCACGAGCAAGGGTTTCGCAGCCTAGCTCAACACTGTTACTGTGCAGATAATCTAGAAGCCCACAGATACGCAGTCAGGTTTTGCAGCAAAGGTACATAACAAATCTGAAAAAATGCTTTCCAGCAGTAAAGTGGGGTAGGAGGAGGAGGGGCAGGGAGAGAAGCTGTAGGTTCCTCTAATGCTTTGTTCACTTTTCTGGCTCCACTCTTAAAAAAATAAGCATCTCAAGGGATCTGGGAAGGTGGGGTGGGGGGTAGTTCCCTCCCTCTTCTGTTCTTAGTGCAAGATCAACTACATTATTCTTAAGAAATGAAAAAGATGGCAATGCTAAAGTTAAGAATTATTGCCTTATCAGTCAGTTACATACAAGAAATAGAAGAGTTGTCAAGACAATATTAAGGGTTTTAATGACATGCCAATGCCCCTTTGGGAGCATACAGACTCTCTAAATCTTTTGAATGTGGTACTAAGTTACAAATTACCCACATCTTGTTCCTGTGTTCTCCTTTATCTCTTCCTCCATTCTTCCTCTTTGACTGCTATAGTTTTTGTGTTTTTATTTTCTTTATACTGTTCAGCTCCAATCATACTGGATCCTAGCCATATTAGCTTCTTTTTTTATGAAAGAGGAAGACTTTTATAGCCACAGCAACAAATTTCTTTGCGACATGATTTATTTCATTCTTCTTTATGGCAGTGAGGGGTTTTTCTTCCTTAATTACCCAACAGAAGCAAAGTCTCTCATCCTTTCTTCATCTTTATGTACTTTTCTTTCAACCAGTTCCAGATGACAGAAGAAAGTTTTCCAACTAAGTAGAACCTCCCTCTCCTATATATTTCTGCTGACTTGCTCTATGGAGAACAAGCTACAGAATTTGTACTGACCACCCAGTAAAAGTCTCTTCTCCTGTAAGTGCCTCTTGTGGTAATATTCCTTTTCTACATACTAAATTGTCTCTTTTTCACATGCTGTGTGGTGACCTCTTCTCTGCTCTTAGAGACCTTAGTTGTGGAATGAGAGCTCAGATTCTCTCAGATCTCATCTGTTTGTCTGCTAATTTTCTTGCATCCTCTGCAGCATTTACCAGCAGACTCCTCCATCCTTCAGTCCTGCATCACCCAGACTTTCAGGGCACTCCTGGTTCAATGTTCTGCCTTTATCTCCTTCTGTTCTACGCTGTGGTGCCTATACAGCACATGCCTTGTAACTCAGACAGACTTGCAGGGTGCCTTAGGAATACAATTTGATTAAATGGTCACAAGGCAAATTCAGCCATTTCTTTTCTCTTCCCCTGTGCCCCATTTTCTGACATTTATTACTGTTTCTATGGGAATTGCCTTTCACCATTCAAGACCAAAATTTGTTTTTGGTGTGTGTGTGGCAGGGGGGACGTATTTAGCAAGGAACAGTTGTGCCAGCAGATTCATACAATTACAAAATGACAACAGCAAACAAAAATCAGTGCTAATGAACTTAGGGTGAATCATTGCTCCATGCAAAGAAAGGGAGAGAGTGAGGAAAACCATACACACAGCTATGACCAATCCGTCCCACAGAAAGTTGATATAGGGATGGAGAGATTCAGCTGTGCCTATCACTTTTCAGAAAGCCTTCTGCTCCTTCTGTTCACCTTCTGAAAGCGTAACACTAAACTCTCCCTGCACCTCTCCCTGCACTGCAAAGCAAGGCCAGCAGTGCAGAAGCCCAAGCCCAGCCCTGGTGGCCAGGTTCATGATGCAGGGAGAGTCCCATGCTGCAGAACCACTGTTCAGCCCAACCCTGCTGCACAGAAACACCCAGACCAGAGGTTTCCAAGCTTTTTGTTCATGAACAATCACAGGAGATTGAAAAAAGATGCTGCCAGCTCTAAGCTGAGTCACCCACAGGCAGAAGGCTGGCCTAGAGTTGGCCAACAGGGAACAACTGAGCACCAGGGTTTGACTGAAAGCAGAGTGACAACAAAGTGTGCTCTTAAGGATTTAAATGATTCCCAGTCTGTAACCAGCTCAGGGTCTGCACTGGCATTAGAGAATAAACATCAAATGTGGGTTGTTAGGCATGTTCAATCACTTTCACTAGCTTTTGTTCTCATTTGTGTCTTCAGAAACTGCAGCCCTTTCCTCCATGGCACATTGGTCTACCTCAACTCTTCTCTGTTTTGCTAAGCCCCAGTGTTTTTACTGGCATTACTCCTGATCCACGAGAGCGTAGCTCCCCATCTTCCGCTAGGGTCTGTGAGGGAGCTATCTCTCCCCTTCAGTGAGACTGGCATGATTTTTTAACACTGTCTGGGACATGACTGAATTTGGAGGCAGGGAAGTCTCAGTTTTGCACTGGAATGAGGCTCCAGCTTTCTTGATCCCCTGTGCCACGTAGCTCCATTTCTCATCTACTTAATCCTCCACCACTCCTCTGGAAGAACCCTCACCGGGGAAACCCAGGTGCCCTTAGACCTCCTTAAAAGCTGAAAAGGCTGTGGCAGAGTGAATGTAGTTCCCAATGGCACTAACTCTGACAGATTTTGAGTGGTATGAGTGGTATCTCTCCAGCCCTAACTCTCAGAAGCTCTCAGATGGATCTCAGTGGGACTGGGAAAGTGGAGGACGACTGCAGCCAGCCAGCCAATTCTTCCTCTCTGCCTTCTGACAGGGGCCTGATCAGGCCTTGAGAAGATATTACTGTAATGAATAGCTGACTGACTTTTAGCAACGCAAAACCTTTTGCACAACTAGGAAAATGTCATGATACATTTTCTTTTCAAGGAAACTGTGTGGGCCATATTTATACAAATTAATGTTTGCACAGAAGAGAGAAATGTTGGAGAAGGAACCTCCACTGTTTGCAACAAACAGAAGCAAAACACTGTCTTTTAGGCGAGGGTAAATATGTCAAACCACTGACATCAGAGGAGAAACTCCCTCCCTTTATGCCGTCTTCACCTAAATTGCATTGCTTTAGCAAAGCCAAAGGTTGCTAAAAAACACATGGAATGAAAAATAAAATAGCCCATAACTCTGCAACAGTTGGAAGGGAATTCTAGCTCATTCTTCATCTCTTTCACGTGCTGTGTTGAAATATGAGGCCAAGAAGGAGGCCAAAAGACTTAAATGGCCTATCATGAGGTAATTCAGCCACAAGCCCTGAACAAGAGAACACAATGATAGCAGTGTGCTTGCTGTTTTCACAGAACTTGAAATATCAGAGCCCAATAGACCCTAAAATGCACAGTTAAAAATGAAACAACTCCTTGGGGCCAGGAGATTACTCAAATCTCCCTCTCTGAAAACGTTTAACTCAAGTGTCCTATAAAATAGTTAATTGCTTGTGGCACCTGCACAGTGTAGCTGTTAGGAAGAAACCCATAAAAGAACAACCAGGTTTACTTACTCACTTTTACTATTGTGTCTTTTAGTGACTGTCACACATGCCTGTACTTTATGCAAGGGACAGCAAGCAGCATGTAATTGGTCTTTTCAGCTTTGGGAGAGGCAGCCCTAAGCAGCCAATCTTTTGCAAATAAGGGCCCATGTTCTCTAGGGGAACCCTACATGGGAATAGTCCACAGAGCAAAGGGAGTCGAAGTTATGGACTGCACAGGGTCCATCTCCTGAGCAAGAAAATATCTATTGCTGGCTTTACTTCCTCTTTGAGGCCCTCCTATGGTAAAAGCAGAGGCCAAGAAAACAGAAGAGAGTGGTTTGCCACTTGGCAGAGATGGGTTTATGACATTTTGTACCTCCACAGTTCCCCTGAGCACTGTGGAGCAACAGCCCTCAGCTGCCTGAGAAATTCTGGGTGACTTCAAACATCTAAAGCAAATGAAGTTAATAATAATTGTCAACCAGAGAAGAGGCAGTGAAGGAATACTGAAATCCTTCAGAGACCGAAACCTGAGGCCTGTACACTGAAAAGATAATGTTGGCAGGAGGCTGTTTGTTTGAAATACAGGGTAGTGCATCAAGCACAGATCCAGTTTTTCTCAGAAACTACTGAACAACATACATACATGCAGCAGTAGTACCTATGGGATAGCAAATATGCAGATCTTCTGGAAGAAATGAGTGGAATTAACAAACAGCCCTGTCTGTTAGGACACTTATTTGCAAAGAGGGCAAACCTGCCCTTGCAGGGGGGCTATCTTACCTGCTCCAGAGACATTTGTTCAAGAGGTTCCGTGTTTAACAAGATCTATTTGATTTGGGGAGGGGAAGGGGTCACAAATGTATATTTGTATTGCATATAGTGTGGCATTTACAACTGCATGATTAGACTCTCAAAAAACCAACAATTAAAAAGTAAAAATCAACTGCACTAAGTAATGTACTTTCACTATCCAGTGTGACTGAATCATTGAAGCAAAGAGAAAATAGATTAACTATTTTTAGAAAGCCTAAATACATATAGAAGAATTTTATATTAAATAAACATAAAAACAAATATCAAATTTTAGAAGTGAGAACTTTAGCTTAAGTATTACCTTTAAAAATATTAACWTAGACTAATATTCACAATTTACAAAGTGTATAAAAGAAGTTATTCATACCTCATATAGGTCTGATGTTCTTACTTCTCCAATGCCAGTAATTTTAGTTATTGTCTTGAAATTACTCTTCTCAACAGCTAAAAAACAAGAGAAAGGGAAATTAGCAACCTCACAAGATTAGCTTGTATTTTCTTTTAATAGTAGCAAAATTCCCTTAAATACACAATCTGGAAGTGAAGACAGTAGCTGTCTCAACCAGATGGTGGCACTATAAGCACTTACTATCTTAAGGGCAGTATAAATAGAAAAAATAAAAAATAAASCAGTGTGACCACAGCGGTATCACTTTACAGCACTGCATCTTTTAATTTATGAGAGACCTTCACAGATGGCTAAACATACATGATTTGGATGTGTTACTGAACCCAAACCATTAGCCTAACGAACAGCATGCTAAAAAGAAATAGAGTGTCTCATGACATTTTTAAAAATGCTTTCAAAAGAAAAACAAAAACCTTTCTTTTCCCATTCCCCTTCCACACCAAAGCCAAGTTTTTCAAMCTGGTCTCAAATAACAGAAAAAAATCCCAGTGGGCTGCCAGATGACCTCTCTTACTGCACCACAAACAAGCGTATTGATATCAAAACATATCAAACATAGAAAGTACAGGGCACTGAACTTATCCAGAACTGTTGCATGAGCTGATTAAGTGGTAAGGTATACTGGATACCAATGAGGTATACGATGTATCCACAGTAGCAATTTGTGAAACGTACAGATTATATGTTTGATATGGAGTATAAAGCAGAAATGTAAGGAAGATATTACYACCAGGATGAAAGCCTGGCTCCTCTGGTGGCAAAGGAACTTCTGTGATTAACTGCTGCGTAACAAGGATGTCCCCTAAAGGGACACAGCAAAATATATAGGGCCTGACTTTTTTCACAAAGTATGAATCAATTTGCACCGGCAGAGCTATTCCTGATTTACAGGAGGAAGAGTTACAGGAGAATCAACCAGATAATGTGTCTAGAAGTACAGTGGCTATTTTGTATATTGGCAGAAAAGAAATAATGATGGAAAACATGCAACAGCCTGGACACCGTATTAACCAAGTTCCACTACTAATAACAAAGTTATTTAACATTTTCAGCCTGGTTTAATTGCATTGACTACTGTTTCTCCAGCAACATCTTTTCTTTTCCTTCCTTCATACATTACTTCTGTGGGATTTTTCCTTTTTAAGAAGTGTTCACTGCTTTCTCAGGTCAATCTCTGAACTGTTCTACTTTATTATTCTGTCTTTTGGAAAGTGGAAAATATTCATTTTGCTGGTCAATATTACTTTTCCTCTCTGGCATGAATAAATGAAACCAATTCATACACACAGCTTTAAATTAATCGATTTCAAAGCATTTAACAGATGAGGTCTGTAACATCACTGGTTTATAGGTGGGGAAACATGACAGAACTCAGAACCAAAACAATAATTTAGATACTGATCCTGCAAACACTTGTTCACATGAATTACCTTACAAGAGCATTTGATGTAGCTACTCAAATGCATAAAGTTACTCAGGTGCAAAAGAATTTGAGGATCAGGTCCTTATCCACCAACAGCAGCTGCAGTTGGCTTCTCTTCTTCTTACCTACCTTGAAAAAAAAAAAAGTATTTCTGCAACAAAACACCATTTTTAGCAATAACTCCCCAGATTAGGAAGGAGGGGGCGGGGATGTAAAAACAGTAAAATCCAAAACTGTGATATGAATTTTTTTTTCTCACTTGTAAAATTGTCCAGATTAAAAAAATAAATAAAGGATTGGGCTTCTATTCTTTAATCATGAAAAAACATACAATAAACATTTCCCTCCCTGATCTTTTTCACATTTAAAAATCAAAAATTACATTGTCAAAAACTTTTCAAGCTTGATACCAGCATCCGTATGTTTGAGGTTACACAGGAGGTTTCACCACATGACATTTCAAGTGCTGAGTGATGTGGCTAATATCAGGGTTTGTCTTGATCATATAAAGATACTCTGTTCCCAGAGAACTCACTGTTATTCACTGTATTGCAGATGAGAACGACAATATAAGTAAACTACAGAAGGCCAACAATTATGCCCCCAAAGCAACAATATTTTATAGATATTCAGTACCTGTAGGAAAAAGCTGAATGTCTGGCTTCTTATTTTGATTCTCCTGAAGGAAGAATTTTTTAACGTATAAATTTATAATAGAAATGCAGATGACAAACAAAGTGGGGGAGGCAAAAATTTGCCAAAGCCTGATGAAAGTGAAAAATACTGATTTTCTCCTTTCTGGACTTTCCTCCAGTCAGGCATATTGCTCCAGTCCCTCTGGGACTTGCATCTTCTGTGAAGGGCATAGCAAATAGTACTTCCCTGCTACTGAAAAAACAAGCACTGCCATCTCAGAAGAAATGTTGCTTAAAACTGTCAACATTACTACATATACCCACTGAACTAACTACCCTTCTGCTTTTAGGAGGGATTTTCCATTATTTTCATCAGCAGCCCAGTCTATCCTATCTTGCCTTATTTTCTCACACTGGATTGAATATGGGGTAAAAGCAGAGGAAATAGGGCTCTAGAGTTCTACAGAAGGAAAATGACTGGAGCACCTGAAGCATCATGTTTATAGCATTAAATTGTCTAGACAAAGTCATTCTGAAATTAGAACAAATTTACTCCATATAGCTTAAATCAGTTCCAAATGACATAAACTGTACCTTCTACAAAATATACACTTTTTTTTTCCTGGACTAATGAAAACATGGGGAGTTACCCTGGCTTAGATTTAGCAGAGGTAATTATTTTGCTGGCCAGTTGCCTCACCAAAACAAAGATGTTCTAAATCAGGATGAAGGGACAACTGGTTTCAGAGAAACAAACTATATATATGTATGTATGTATAGTTTAAGTGTGTGTGTGTGTGTGTGTGTGTGTGTGTATACACATATATAAATACTTTTTCTTCCTAGAATGCAAAGAAAGCTAAGGACATGTCTCAGAGTGAATAATCAGAGTGACTAATAGTTTCTTTGAGGGAACAGAAAATGAGGAAATGTCACCATGATTTGCTTCTTCATATGCCCAGAAAAAAAAGGTAGTTTTACTTCTGGTTTCTAAGTGGGGAAAAAAAAAAAAAAACAGAAAAATATTTTCATGGGGATGTCAGATCAGTTCTGCACACTCTTTCATGTTGGTCATTCTTGCTGAGTTCCTCTTGTTCAATAGCTGATCCTTGCTCAACTTACAGAAAACAAGTTCAGTGGGACATTATCAGGCTATATCAGATTGGTAGGGAAATAGTTTCAGGGAATGTGGAATATTACATTTCCCTCTGATATTGTACCACTCTTTTTGGGTAAATGCATTCAACAGAAACTCATCAGCAATCTTACATGAGATACTCAGTGACTCCATTTGGGGCAAAGTTGGGAAGAATTAACATATAAGCCCAAATTCAAACCGACATTAAATTACATCCTACTGGCCAACCACTGGCCAAACCATCTTTGTGTAGAAATGTATCACACAGAAGAGCTTTGATTCAACATATACTTTAAGCAGCTTTCTTCATGTCAGATTCATTTCTCCTGCTCATGGTTACAAAGCCCATTGCAGCTCCTTAGTATCTCCCCTGAATCATTTATCTTTCCCACCTGTGACTATTTGAAAAAGAAAGAAGCCCATAAGGAAGAATCACCCAGGGATCTTGCCTACTTGCTGGTACTGTAATGAGGATCACTCACTACCAAAATTAAAGCTTGGTTTGCTGTGTGAGTCTTACCTGTCCATGTGTATTTGCTTTCCCAGAGGGCTCACCATGCTCTCACTGCAGGTCAGGAGCAAGACCCACTGCTGCAGGCCTGAGCAGGAGGCCCCAGGTGAGACTGCTGTTTTCCCAAGAGGATTGTGCAAGGCTGTTTCATGAGGTGATGCTGCCAGGAAGAGTACCAAGTCACTTTTTCTGACCCATTTCACTTTTGGTTCTTTTTAGTAGCACAAAGAAATCATTTCTTTTCCTGAATTTGGTCATTACCTTCCTCCTCTTACCACAGTTTTATATTTTGAGGTTAATCCAGCTATTGTGATACAAAGTGGAATAGCTAACTCAACAGAACACCAGTTTAAAATTCCTCAGTAATGTTTCCTCTGACCTGCAGTTTTCAACTCTGTTCAGGCCAAGCTCCCTTTCTCTACAGAGCTTGGACCAGAATAGCTGAAGAAAACACTGTCTGTTTAGCTACTTAATGATGTTTGGTTATGATAAGCAGCAAGCTTATATAAAGGAGTCCTTCTTAAACACATACACTGCAGGGGCAGAAAGCAGAACTCTTTATGCAAAGAGCATTGGACAAATGCCTGGAGAACTAAGGAAGACTGCAGAGTAATCCTGCCTGGAGCTGAAGCAAGCATGTGAGAGTCAGCTACCTCCTAGAAAACTGTTGTAACGCACAAGTTTCACGGGTCCATTTGTAAAATAGAGAGACTGTAATCTCTTAGAAAATGCCCAGAGACAACCCCCCAAATCCAAAACATTTTATTACAAAGCAGTGTGGTAGAACACACCCAACAGTAAACAGCCTCAAAATCAAGTGATCTGGGTGTTTCAGCAGCTTACAAAGATCCTGTATATAAGAAAGACATCAAGTAAATTTCTTCAGGCTTTATTCCATAAAATCTGTCTGGAGTTCAGTCTTAGCACTAAATTATATCACTAAGTAGGACTAAATTTACTCTTACAATTCTTCAGATAAGTTCTACAATTTAGAGACTGCCAGAAAAATGCTGGTTTGCTCAATCTGAAATTTTATGTTCAAAGAATCTTTGATTCAAAAAGTTTTCAGTAACATGTTGATTTCTATCCTGTCTTCCCTGGGGCAAGGAACCCTACAAATTATGGGGGTCCCTGGCTCCTGGGGAAGAAAGACTCGGTTGATGGCTCCCTGAAGCCCTTGGGAATTCTGGGCAGCTTTGCCAAATTGACATTCTCATCAAATTTTACCAGGGTAAGAGCAATGCAACTGTACATGGCACCTCTTTCACAGAGCAGCTGCAAGACCCAAAGAAAGTTAAATCTGTTGGAGAATTTAGGGAGGAAAAAGAATCGATCCTACCCACTCTAGATGGAAACCTAACTTTAGAATGAAATTTCTATGAACTGGGAAAAAAAATGTTTTTTGGCGAGCTCTGTACATAAACATTGAAAACTCTCTAAGCAATGGCTCTAAAACAGAACTGGGATAATTCACCAGAATCATCAACACTCAGGAAATAATACACATTCTTTAGTGGCACCTCAGACACAAAAACATACTCTCCCTGGTGCCATAAAACACAGAAACTGAATCTAGATTAAAAATACAAACTGCTATTATATAGTATCACTGCCAGGCTTCGGCAGAACTAAATCATCTTTCTGCTAACAGAGAAAACAACCTCAGCTAAAATCAAGCAAAATAACTAGTCTAAAAATCCTTACTAGCAATACAGAAGTTACTGAAGAGGGAAGATAAAAGCTGCCAACAAGAACAAGCTAGACTGTGACACAACCTCTCACTGGCAGACTGCCTCATTACAGGAAAGCATGCACAACCCAGGCAGACTCTTATGAAGTCAGTGTCAGAGATTACAAATTAGAAGCAAAAATGAAGAGAGAAAACCTGCTATGAAACCAAAAGGGAACAAGTGTGTGGCTGAAGTGACAGGGGAGAGACTGCTCAGAAGAGATGCTTTCTATTTGAATGCTGAAAATATGAAGGAAGTCAAGACCAAATCATTTCTTCAAAATGGCTGGGAAAAAATGACAGACTTAATTAAAAAGTTTGTGTGGGGGAAAGCTATCTGCGGTCTTAGCAAGTGGGAAAGATGGCAGACAAACTTCTTGCTAGATGGCAGCCTGATGCCAAATGAAGACTCATGAATGACAGACAGACATAGAGGTCAAAATCCCAGTGTGACTAGATATGCTTGATACGCTGTAGCTAAACCTAGCAGCAACTCGAGGGTCCCTCCCTTTCACACTTTGGCAACACATATATAACTTAAGCCAACAGAGTACTATTGAACTGAACTGATGCCTTCATGAGTCCTGACAGGGGTCTGCAAAGCCTGGGGCTGAACGCTCATGCCTCTGCTGTAGCACTTGCACTGCACCACAGCTCCAAAGACCAACAGGCTCTTTGATCTTCATGGGAGACTCCCCTTTCATTTCAGACACAGGCCACTGATCCGACAGTGAAGCTGATAAGCAAACTTAGATTTTAAAATCTTGTTCCTGCTTGCATGTTCACTCTGATGCTCCTGCCCACAACAAGGACACAGGTCAGAAATTTCCAAAGCACCATGATGGTTATAATATCTCTCTGAAAGAGGCAAACTGCACTCAACTGCTGGAGAAAGTATTATGTAGTCTCACTGTTCATGTTCCAGTACTGGAGCCTAGCCATTGCAGCAGATAGGCATATCACATTTCTGACAATTGGGAACATCCCAGGAAAGCCAGGGAAAAACCTTACTGGAGACAGTGATAATCTAGACAGAGGGAATCAGAGAAAAATTCAAAGGTATTTTCTTTTGAAAAAATGAATATAATTATGACTATTCTTACTGTACTTGAAAGGAAACCTACCCCCAGGGATAAAACCCTGAAGGATTAAGAAAGAATGAGACTCAGCTAGGTAGAGTTATAATTGGAATGAGAAGTCATTATTTTATTCTGCACCTTTCTGCCTGACTTTTGAACACCTATGAAAAAAAATCTTCATTTCAAAAATTCCTGAGGCAGGAACCACACCTTTCATCAGAGATAAACTTGTCCAGGTAATCCCATCAAAGCCAAATCCTGCTTAGCTTGTTTGCTATACAGAGACCCACTGATTCCGAACCACAATTTCCCTCTTCAACCCATTACCTTCAGGAAGGAAATGCTCTTCTGGAATACACATGTATTATTATTACCACACAGTTCCATTTCTAAGGCATAAAAGCCCCCACCCCCAGTTACCTATGGCAATGATGAAAACTTTGTTTACTGTAATAGTAACATGGAATATTTTAGTACATATATGACAGTAGCCACCAGAAGTGCCAGTTGAGATTAGAGGCTGTGGTGAGATTTACTGACTGTCAGAAAGCTCTTGATAGTTGAGAGAGTGACTGAGTTGGAAAACCTCTCTGCATCATGCGGAGGAGGCACAAGTTAACAGGCAAAGGTCAGAGGTAGCTGCAGTTTGTTTGCCTCCCCCACAGACTCATAACAGCACATATAAAGAGGGAAGAAGACAGTTGCATGGAACTGCTGAGAATAGCTCAAAAGTCAAGGGAGCTCTTCCATAAGTTTAATTCTCCTTCGGCCCTTCCTAAGCCAAGAGGAATGTTAAGACAGGAGGTGGAGGAGAGGGAGGTAATATATGCACATTAAAGGAAAATGCATTAAGGCATACAAGGTGCTAAGACATTATGGGAATGGGACCATGTAATTACCTCTACAGGGACCTGTACAGAAAGGATGTCTGTATTACAGCACCATGCCTGGCAGTATGTTGCTGTCAGACACACTATATTGAGCAGCAGAAACCCTGTGTAGAAAGCCAGATTTGATGAGTGTGGATGATTAGGCATCCCACACAAGTCATCATCCAAATGAGCTATTAAGAAAAGTGATGGATATGGTTTGTCCAGAATATCGCACAGTAAAACATCAGAACAGCAGGGAAAATACACTTCGAAAATGCCACATCAGAGCTTTATTTGTTTGGTCCTACAAGTATGTTACACATTTCTCATATGGCTACCTTCCAAAACAAAAGCAGAGCTTCATGTGGCCTACATGTCAACAGATAAGATACCTGCACAGACAGCAAATCACATAGGTCTTGTTTCACAGTCAGTGGAGAGAAACTAGCAGGACGCAGTTCATCTGATCTGATCCATATGTGCAACAGAAGGAGATGAATCATGCCCTACAGGTGTCTAAACCTCCCCATTGACTGTAGATGGAGCCTAGATGACTAACTCTATTGCGGACACCTACTTTTGGTCAAATGAATCTCTTCCTTCTCTCCCCCCTCCCCCAATACCTGCCTCCCAAGCATTCACATGTCTCAGTATTAAAGGTATGATTAGTGCTTTCACTATCTTTGAGAGCCACACCTGCTAGTTCCAACCTTGCAGTATGATCCATGCTGCCTCCAGAAGACCTTTTGGGGCTCTAAAGGCATCAAGGCTTTCATTTGTCTCCTCATTTACTTCCCTGAGGTTAGTGCTTCCCAGTTTCTTAACTTGAAAAGGAGACGTTACTCCCCCACACAAGTCATCCTCCAGCTGCCAGCATCACTGCTCAGCCCTGGCCATGGTCCATCACATGGAGCTTCACCGAAGTGAAGGAGGCTCTGCACAGAGTTGCTCCTGCTAGGTGATGGAATGGGCATCCAAACTGACCAAGAAATCACACTGACAAGCTCAGTTAAAGAAAAAAAATCTTGTATCTTAATGATTCAAACTTTTCTAAAATTCTCAAACTAGTCAGCAAGCTCAGGTCCTGGTTTAGCAGGTAGATAAGCACATGTCTGGTTTCAGGTAGGCATTGGTTATGGACTTAGGAAAGTAATTTGCTCAAATGAGACCTCTACACGGCATCAGAGCATCTGTAGAGTGCTCCAGCTATAAATGCCTGGCCCTACTGAAGTCAGCAGCAAAGCTGCCATTTATTTGACTGTAACCAGAACTTCACCCTAGTCATCTCTTTGTTTTTGTGCACAGCCAATGGGCAAATATTAAAGTTTGAAGTCAGAGTATTTATTATCCTATAAACCACATTTTGATAAGCTATCCCCTTGCCCTTCCCTGTTCTTAGTTGAAAGACTAACTTTCTTTTACTACACAGTAAAAATAAACCTACCGTATCAGGTTCAATTTCTTTCATACCACTCCATCAGAATGTTTGTTCTTCTTTATCACTGAGATCAATATTTATACATGTGGGTGGAAACTGTTCTCTCTGTTCACCAAGCTGTTAGTGTGTTAAAGTTTAACGTCACTAGAGGGATAGTAAATGACAACTAAGCCTACATCACCAATAACACTTTATTTATTTATTTAAATAATGTGTTTTACTGAGAAAGCCAGCCATATTTTTCCTAGCCAAGATCCTGAACACAGTCAGTTTTCACAGTAATGAGCTGTTAGTGACTGCCTTTATTTTAATGACATATCTCCACCTTTAGATATGTTGGGCACAATCTGGTCTTATACTGGCTTTACATCACTATGACAGGTAACTTCATAGTATTACTGTTGACATACAAAGATAAACATGAGATTGGAATCAGATATGCTGCCCCTCTGTTTTTATCAAATTCCCTTTTTTCAGCTTCATAGATGCCCAGCATTTTTTTAAGCAAGAAAGAACTATTACATCTATTTTTCCTTCAAATGTTTTTCTAAAGACCACTGTCTGCTGTAAGGAATATCTCTTCTGAACTGCAAGGCCAGCACAATTTTCAAAAGCATTTTTGTTTATGTCTTGTGACTTAATTATTTAGATGATTTTCCAATTTTAACAAGCATTCTAGTAATTATTAGCCACTGCAAGGAAGCTCTCAAATGTCTTAGAGTTCGAGTTCAGTTCAGATAAACATACAAAAGTTCAGATGCTTATCCAACTGCTTGCACTTCTTGAGTCTGCAGAACAAGTCTGGAAACCTATCAGGCTCTCCATCTGAGTGCTCCCACATGCCAAGTCATGCCAAGAATGCTCCAGTTGCATTTTTTCATGGTGCTTCTGCATGTCTGTTTTTGGTCCTGTGCAGAACCATGAAATACAAAGATAGGTGATAGGGAAAATAATGGGTGAGGCCAGGAAGGAGGTTCTCTTCCTCAGAAAATGGAGCGTTTTCAAGAGCCAGCCAAAAGCTGTAGAGTGAACTATGCCATGATAAAGGGCCATGGCAAACCTCAATATATTTTGTGGAAGCACAGGCACATTGGTTTGCTCTTGCTTTCTCTTACACAAACATAACATCTAGCCTGTACAGATTTTAAAAAATCCCAAACAAAAACACTTCTGTCTCTAAGGAAAGGGTTAGAGAACAATCAAATGTGACAAACAGATGTGACTCACCAATGACCAGATCCTAAAAAAGAATTTAAGCCTGACAACTTATGGTCCAATACCTTCGTCTGCAAATGTGATGCCTGCCCCTTGAACTGACCTGAACTTCGTAGGTGCCTCCCTGTTCCAAGAACTGCCCCACTCTGATGCCTTTACCTTCCTCTTAAACTCCACTTAAACTGGTCTTTAGAAACTGTGCCTAAATCTTCTGAAGTGCCACACCTGACAAACATGCTCAGAACACACCTAAAGTGGGCCCCAGTTCCTCACCAAAGGCAGTTAGAAAGATTTATTTTTAAATAATGCTGTAGCAAGTGGAGGTGCCCAAGTAGCTTTTGACCCTACGTGCCAGAGAAATGAAGGGGCTGGATACAGCACACTCTGGAGCTTGTGAGGACTCAAACGCGCTTTCCAAAAAAGCACCTTGATCTCCAGGATACAGGTCATTCTGGGTGAGGAACTCCATGCTCTCCTCTTAAAGCCATGTTCCTGTGAACCCCAGAAGGTAAGAGTCATCAGTGTTGAGATGCACAAGAAAACAAGATTCTGGTACTCAAGGACAGTAAAAATGGCAGACCAGGGTTTATAACCAGTTCTGAGTCCCCAGGCCCTCAGATAACCTAGGGATAAGTAAGAAAAAAATGTTTCATCCTCAATAGTATTGGGACATTTTCCAAAATGGTCCTGTTCAGGTTTATATATTCAATATACAATTTGGATAATACTGTGACAGGTTTTTATCACTCTTCCAAAAGCAGCCTCAGTAGTGACTAGCTTGTTATATTTTGACAAGTACAGATAGTGGAGGCAAAAACTGGAAAAGAAGGGCGATAGTCTTTCTCTTGCTTGATCTGCAAGAGCATAAAGATTCAGTGTGGATGGAGGTCACTACACTGGGCGCCACACAGGCTCAGCAATTTAAGTAAAACTGAATTTTCTAGTCCAAGGACAAAATAACAGTCTCAGGGCAGCCCTGCAGAGTTTCCACCATGAACAGGAGAGGCAAAGTAGGTGGGATGCAAATTAGATGCTGTCCATGATCTCCTCACCAATTCACCTGCTGGGGATTACTGTGCTGCTTTGTCTCAGAAAAGCTTGGGACAGTTTGGGGAGAGCCAGGCCTGCATGTGCATTAATAGGACCATGCTTCAGAGGGCTACAGAATAAGATTAGGATTTGGTCAAAATTGTTTGTGTATGTATGAGTAACTCAGGTATTAGCAGTGTCACTACCCACCTTGTTTTTCACCTTTATGTCTCAAAACCCAATAGAACTCTTTGCGGCCATGACATCTGCAGGAGTAAAGACACAGAAAATTTGAAAACACATGTCCCAGTAAACCTCACATATTTTGATGACAACAGAATTTTTTCAGGAGGACCACATATGTAAATATAAATTGCAAAATCAGACATTAGGGAGAGGTGCACTTGCCCTTTCAATTTCTGCAGAAGCAAAGAGAAGCCAAACAAGTGTTACTTTGCAGAAGATGCCTACCCACACTAACACCCTCTTCTGCCATGCATAAAACAGTACTGCCAACATTTGCAATCTTATTGCAACTCTGCCAGTGTTTGCTGTCTCCCTCACTCCCCTTCAAACTCCAGTTATAGGTAACAAGAAACTGCGTCATGATTTTCATTTTCATTTTTTGTTTTAAAGGCGTGGGTTTTAGAGCTCTCATGGTTTCAAAGAATAGCTTGAAAACATAAAGCAAATGCTTCATGCTACAGGCTCTGAAAACAAACTCAAGAACCCTCAGAATATGTAAGAAAAAGATTACAGTTTTAAACCAGTCTGTAATTTTGTGTAACTATACACTGTTTTTTCTTTCTCTTTTTTTAACATATCACATGGCCATTTTTGTTTTAACGATTTATCACATGCATCTCTTCAAAGTATGTTGAAACACTTCAAAAAAGCCTCTAAGCATATTCGTTATAGTGAATTTCTAGCCGCAGCTCTATATGAAAGCAGAAGAGGGTTTCTTTCTTTAAAGACAAGTTGATATAAGATGGTGCCTATTTTACTCTTAAAATAGAAAAAACAGAATGTACACATTCATGCAGGTATCTACTCTTTCTTTCTCAGAGGTAGAGGAACTAGTACAAGACAAATTACAATGTTTTCAGATGTGTGCCTTTAACTTGCATTGCCTTTGACAGAGTAATGCGTGTGCAATCTGGGGTTGAATCTGGCTGCGAGGTTTCACTCAAAGCTAGATTACCCACCAAATTCAATCTCAAGGAAGCAATCGAGCTGGAGTGCAGTGCTGGCCACGGCCATCTATGCCGTATTCCTGACAAGTATGGGGCTTGTTCCACAGAAATCCATTACAAGGGCATGCCACTGTGGCTGTGAGGAGCAACACAATTAAAACCAGGAAAAAGGGGGTGGAGGGGAATTGAGAGATTAATCCCATTACATTACAACTTTTCTTATTTAGTGAAGAGGAAATACAATTAGGCAGAACATATTAAACACACCTACACAGATATATAAATATCTCCCTGGTGCATTAAAATTCCTGCCTGTAGATGAAACAGGCAGACTCTGCTTCTTTAATCAAATTAGAAAACTGAACTTAAAATTATCCCCCTCCAGAGAGATATTTACACCTCCAAACATATTCAGCAAGATAGAATATGAAGCTGAAAGGAAATCACTGATTTATTATGGTTTTCTAATGGTCTGGGCTTACAATTTCAGATAGTAAAATGTACTGTAGAAAATGACTGATTACAGTGTATACCGGAAATTTTGGGGAATTAAAAGAAAGCCACTTTGCATAATAATTGCACACTTCCATTTCTTGTGGAAAATTAAAAAGCCATTGCTCCTGACTAAAGATGAGTATAATTGCAAGTAAGGGAGTTTGGGGACATGGGGAAGGAAAGAGGAAGACAGGAAGAGAGAAAGGAAACTACAGCAAAGATTCTTAATGAGTTTGTGGAGGTTAACACACCAAATTAGGTGGTGCTAGAAAACACAGTTGAAGGCAAGAGGATCAGAAAGCTTGCCTTCCAAAATGTGTTGGACAACAGCCCACTTTCATGCAAGAAAGTGAAAGAGAGATTTGGTAAGCAATAATTCACATATGGCAAGATGCCCTCCAGCAATGGGTCTTACTCCTTGTGTACTCAAGTGAGAGTGCTGTGGAGAGCCAGGGAAGCACGGCTTCGCGCTTCCACTGTGGGATACTTTCAGAGTGAGCAGGGTGGAAGTGGGGGATTGAGGAACAATTAGCGCTACATGCCAGGGTACAGTGAGTTTACAAAAGCAACCTTGACTCATGAATTAAAGAATTTGGGGACCAATTATGTTCTGCTGCACTCACTGAGGACAGATTCGCTCCCTTCTACAACAGCATGATTTAGAGCAATCTAAGGAGTCTCTCAGAAAATCTCTCCTCTGGACCTCTCACAAACTTTCACATCAGAAGCAGGAATCAATCTTTGTTGTTAATAATATTGATATGTATGGATTTCTTTAAATCTTGCAGATAAATCAAGCAAAGTCTGAGTGCAGTAATGTCTCATATTTATATATACCAAATGTTTGTATACATATATACACACAAACCTATATATACCTAATACATTTATACTTACATGCATATAAGTGTATGTATATAGGTATATATGTAATTTTATGTATTTCTAAGGTACTTACACTAATGCAAAATTTATACATGCTAAACCTTTCATTATATTTGTATATGTTACATATACTCATTTATTTAATGTTTACATATAACTAAAGAAAATAAGGCATCATTAAAATAGTTTGCTGGCTTCCAAATTCCAATCAGTAACAGAAATGAGGCTTGCATCTCCCTGTCAGGTTAATATAACAGACATACAATCATGTCATTGGTGTGCTGAAATGAGTAATAACACACTATAGAATTTGTATCTGAATACTGTATTGAAGACAATACTTTCAAGTAGCAAGCAACCACAGCAATTTATAGCCTTGGAATAGTCCCACATAGGTTTCTGAAATAATCATAGGAATTGCTTTCCCAGCCATCTATCACATTATACGCTTTTTCATGTGGCTGAGGGACGTAAGTCTTCACTTATGCAGTTTTGTTTTATAACAAAAACTTTATGCCTTTCTGTACAAAAAGCACATAATGCTAGAATTGGTGGTCTTATCCAAGTACGTAGGGGCTTGGGTTCCCCTCAGAAACATTCTTTATTTCTTAGATAGCATGTCACTATTTAGGAAAACCTTCTGACCTGATGCCACGTAGTTTAGTAGCCTGGATTTTGTACTGAATGTTAGTGATGGAACGAGCATGTCTAGGCCTGTAGGTCAGATTTTCCAAGTTGGCCTAATTGCTCCCCTGAAAAGCTCAGGACTCTAGAGGAAGCCCTGCTAGGCCAGAGGTTTTGGGGAACATCCGACTTCACTCTATGGGGGAGCTAACTGAAGAGCTATTAAGAACTATTCATGAATAGGCAGATGTTTCCTGTCCATTTTGAAGAGGCTCCAGAAGAAACATTGGGGAATCTTTACAGGGATTTCTGCAGAATGCGGCTCATCCTGCCCACCTGCCCACCTGCCGCCCCAGACCCACACAATTACGCAAACTCACTTCCAGGTATGGTCAGAAGTTCAGAGAGACTCTGGCACACTGGTAGCTCACTGCCAAGGAGAGCAAGACCATGACTTACAATGGGTGTTCTGGAAAGTTCCTCAAGACTGTCAGGCATCAAGTAAAAATTTATATATATATATAAAAATAAATAAATAAAATAAAAATAAAATAAAATAAAATAAAATAAAATAAAATACACTTATTCCTACCCAGCAAAGCCAACACATCATTCTGCCTGCCACTTTTGATGGTAAGAGGTGGACACAGAAACAAGCAAGTTCAGAAGAAAAGCAGAAAGACAAATAGTGCTCTTTTCCCAAGCTAAGGTAAACCTGCCAATACTGTAACTTTAGGAAGCAATCTACCTGGAAATCCCCCCAAACAGCCATCACATATGTGCAGAGCAATTCTGTGAGTCAGACTTCCCCCCTTTGAAGCTGCCAGTGTTGGCAGGTCTGGGCTAGAGGAAATTCACTCTCCCTAGAGCATCATTTCATTCTGGCTTTTCACAGGCGAGAGAATGGGCTTGTATCAAGGCAGAGATAATGCAGCAGGAAGAGGAAGAGGAAGTGTATTTGGCTGGTACCTTGATGGGGTTCCAGTCCTCTTGCTAAGAAGACAAAGTGGTGCAGAAACCTGCAGGGAGATCACACGGCTCACTCAAATTGTCAGTGCTATTTTACCAGGCTGCCTCTGCCACTGTCTCTCACCCAGGCTCAAAGAATGATGCCTCCACAGGGCAAGGTGGGTGTACCAATTGCTCCCTCTAAAATACAGACAGAGCAGAGAGCAGTGTCCTGGGGGGCAGCAGAACAGGTCTCTAGGAGGAGCTGGAGTTGGGGATGGTGTTGGGGGGACACAGCACAGGATGTATTTCCAGACATATAGGAGCTGTTGACACTGATGCCTTTTCTGTGAGGAAACCCATATACAAATGAGTGACAAATACACAGATAATCTCAATTTAAGAGTCAGTACAAAACCAAATTACACAGTGGCCTTGCAGTAAGTGCCAACATAATGGGAGGTTTTCATTTTGGGATCATCTGGGAAACTTCAATTTTTTCCCCTTTGTTCTACTTCCAGTCATCCAAAAGCATTCCAGCCTAGCTTTCTGACCATAGATTATGTAAGTGACTTTCTTTCTAACTCAGAAAAGCCTTTTCTTAACTGTGGGAAATGGTACAAGAGACTTCTTCCCCTCTGGACAAAGCACTTTGCTTCCAGAGCATTCTTGTCTTGGTTAGCAGATGAGCTAAGGCAGCACATAAAAGATAATCTGCCATCAAGCCTGCCTTGCATTTTCCAAAGTCCTTATTCTGAGGTTTTGTTTAAGGGAGCAGAGACAATTTACATTACCAGGGAAAAACAATGGCATTGCCCTAATCAAAGTACTGCACCACTGAAGAAGATGCCCAAGACAGTCATATTATCAAAGGTAAGACAAAATAGGGTGTGCTAAGTATAAATCCAGAGCCCACCAACATCTTTGATTTTGTATCAACTTCAAGGAGAATTAGAAAAATACAGCCTATGCAATAAGGAGAAAATAACTACCAGTAGATTAGAAGGCTTGTACAAGAAAAGCCATGGATAGTTCCAGTGAGAGTGTGATGGCGTGAATGATTTGGAGAAGGCAAACACAGGATGATTCTTCATTGTTTTTCACAGTACAAGATGGGAAGAGGAGGGGAAATAGGTCTAAAACACACACACATGTGCACACACACTTTTTCACAAAGCCCATAGCTACCCTGTGGAATTCATTACCACCGGATGTTATGGAGGCCAAGAATATAAATGAGGATATTAGTCCAATTTATGGAAGAAAGTCCACCATGAGTTATTAAACACAAAATTTGGGTATGCATTTAGGCACCTTCTTCCCACTTCTAAAACTTCTATCGAAAGTCTGATTTTGCTGCATCTGAGAGTGAAGAAATGAGTGGCAAAAACCTAAATGAGTATAATTTTCTGTGGAAGCTAGCAAGGCAGGAACTCTGAACCTCCAATGGATAGATCTGATCATCCAACCATCTCAAATATGTTGACATATCAATCCAGAAAATTAGGCAGCTGAGGCCAATGTTTTACCATCCTACGTATGATCAATTCCTTTCCTGAAGAGACCATGGAAGGGGAACTGATTTTGTTAGCAGTTTTATGAAATGCTTCATATATTATTTGTTAAGTGGAAACAGCCATTGCTTAAAAGGGAAAGAGATATGTGTTTGTTATGTAACTTACTGAATCTCTTTTTCTCTTGTTTTTGCCAAGATCTGCTTGATAATGGTGTGAATTGTTTAGGCAAGCTCATGCAGCCTACAGACATATGTACATACAATCTTTGAAAGAACTTTCTGTTCCTTATTCCCAGGTACACATCATACCATGCAGCATATTTAAAAAACCTGCTATAGCCTGTTAATGGAGTGTGGAAATAACCCTGGAGGATAAGGAACACTAAGTTTATTACATAACTTAAGAAATTTTGGCCAGGAAAAAATGTTGATCCTATTAAATAGGTTTTAATGAAGTCAAGATTTAGGTGATTTTTATGATAACATCTTCATTCCAGTTGCTGTTTCAGCATGCCAAGTTCTGTATCCCATTAGACCATTACCAAAGTAGAAACTGTTATTCGTGGACTTTATTTTTAATTTTTATTTTTTAAGGACAGGATGGGAGGTTGCTTATGTTGGCTCTTTCCTGGTACTATTATTCTTCAAATTCTGATTATAAAGGGAATGCCAGTGGAGCCATTAATAAATGAACAAAAATAAGTAGTTCTGAAAGAAATGCTCAAGGATTATCCTCATTGCAAAACATGTAGCCTGAATATATGTATAGCATGTATAGCCTGAGTGTTTCCTTTCAGTTGAGGTCTATTTAGACATAAAGATCTTTAATTTGCATTTAGTAGCATTTAAACCAATCCTAGCAGCCCTACAGGAGCTATAGGCTAAAGATTTAGCTAGTACACTGTTTCAGTTGCTGACCTGACCATTTTGGCAACTTTGTTCTTTCTGGGTGCAACTAGTCACTTAATGACTTCCACCAGACACCCTGTGTGCTGAGATAAGCTCCCTGGAAAAATTTATAAAATGACTCAAATTACTGCAGAGACCCCCAGGATAAACCTCTCAGCGATCTTAGCACAATACATGTTTGAGAGTCAGACCAGCAGGTACTCAAATGCCCGCATTTCCTTTTATGGAGGGGCTGCTTTTACCCAGACTAAAATAACCTGGGGGAAAAAAACACCAAACCAAACCAAACCAGTCTTTAGTTATTTACACTGAAGTTAAATCAGCAGTGAAGACATACCCTTTCTTTGACAGCAAGCTGAAAAAAAAAGTCCTTCATCCATGTCGTTGGTCTTAGTACTAAAAGGTTATATTTTTGCTCTGGAGGGATTTTGTTGCTTCAGATCAGTTTCTAACTACTCTGTGCTCTCACTTTGAAGAAGCAAGCTTTATGTTTTCTGCTGCAAAACTTGACTTTGAGGAAGTGTTACAACGGAAATGCTAAATGAATTGCATTGAAAGCCTTGATTTTCCATTGAAAATTGTTCACTTTATACTGTGACTGAAAGCTCATTATATTTATACATCACCTAAATGACTTCATGCTTTTTGAAGTATTTGATGAGGTATTACTTCAGTCATGATGTTTATGTTATTTATTGAACATACTTGATTATTACAAAAGTGAAACTGTGTCTTAAAATCCTGGAGAGAAGTAGGGGAAAATCACCTCTTCATATAAATGCATCCTACCCTAAACCATATATATACAACATGGGTTATATATTTCTGTAGGTGTGGTAATCTGTTATATGTCCCATGCGCTACTTGTGAGGAAAGGTTTCCCATTTTATTAAAAATTAAAAATTTGTGTACAAGGTGAGGGGAAGGATGCACATCCAGTTGGCTAACACCTAGATATCCGAGAGGTATGCAACAGAGCCAAGTCTTGGTGAAACAGCAGAGACCTGCATGGAGTCTAAACCTTCTTTTTTAGGCCTTATTTGTCCTGCTTTGGAGCCCCTGCCACTGGGATGGGACCCTTAGCAGAGTTAATAAATGAGTACCAAGAGAGATCTTAGTCTCTCCTCTGAAGTAAACTTGCTTGGGCCACTTTAGCATGATCCACAGGGCTTGTTGGAGTGAGAGGATGAACTACTGGATGCTTTAAGGTTTTGACTTGGAAATTGAACCAACTGGTAAAAGCATCATTAAGACAAAAGAAATACATAAAACCCTATGCAGCCTACTAAGTTTACAAATGCAACACAATTGCAATTTTCTTTTAATGTTTTCCCCGCTTTGCTCTGGGATGTTCTGACACACCACACTTTGTGAAGATCAAAAAACCATAACCTCTAATCATCTTAGATACAAATAAAGAAAGTATACGGATATATATACTGCATAGACCTCCTGAGATGAACAAATATCAGTTTTCAAATACATCCATGAACAGTGATATAATAAAAAACATTTAAAATTGGTAAGATAAATTACACATTCAGCAATAAAGCTAATGTCACAGAAAGCTGCAAGAGCTGCAGGTAAATCAAATGGGGCAGGTTTCCAAGAGTCACGAGCTTTTAGCTAAGAAACTCTAAGTCACATTAGCATCAAGGGAAAAAAAAAGATCTTTATGGAGACAGAGCTACACTATCCATTATAAAAGCTATTGTATTACTAACCTGTATCAAGTACACTGCAAAAGACACATTTGCTTGTAGTTGCAATCTCCAATTCTGATTTTACTTATACTTTACTTAAATGGGAAACAACTCCACTGAAGTCACTAGAATTACATATGTGCAAATACACATCTCTCTGAATTCGAAGTGTACAGCTGGTTTAGAGATAATCTTTCAAAGATGGCTTTTAAACCCCATCCTTTCCCATGACAGCTGAGATTCAATCTGTAATGGTCACTTCCAGGCATAATGGTCTCAAAGTGTAAGCTTCTAATGTGAAGCTAGCTAAATTCAGAATGAAACTTCCTTCATCCATCCTCACAATAAGTGTATCAGGATATTGCTGCTACAACAACAACAAAGCCTCATGTTTTTTAATGTATAGAAAGAAACACTTCCTGACCAACAAGCTCTATCCATTGTGTTCCATGTCTAATTTTTAAGGCATACCAAGTATGAAGACATGCAATAGGCACAACTGCATTCAATAAAGAAAACAATGGATAAAGACAGGCTCTGGCAACAGGCTCTAACAAACCGTGCTTCTGCGGGCTTCTTATCACTCCCATCTGGCTGGCCTGCCCTGTGGCTGGAGATTGCCACCCCACAGCAGAGGTGGAAGAAGGCATACATGTGTGTGTCGGTAGTTTGCCTACTCCAGTTCAGAGTAGGCAGCCTGCAGCTGCGAATAAACTTATGCTGAAACCCTGAAAGTGGGGTTATACTAAGGCTGCAAAGCACAGCAAAAAGGTATGGTTGCACATTCCCTTCTGCTGGCACTGTTTTGGGAGCAGTAACCCCTGTCAGAGGGGTAGGAAGGCAAGAACCTCTTAAACCACCACAGCTGTTTTCTCAAGGAGCATGCATCAGTCTTTAATATAGTCTTTGTGACTTATCATTATACTTTGGTTTCACCCTGCTACTGCTGCAAATCATCAAAAACTTTGCAATTGACTTCAGAAGGGAGCTGAAGCTGGGTCTTTGCTGTGGACTTCAGGAGAAAGGGCTTTAGAACTATTGACTTCTTGCTGGTTTTCCCTGCTTTCTTTCCCATACCTAAACAGAAGCACCCTTCATGCTTGTGTGCTATCCTAAAATGAACAGCAGTGACCACAGGAGCTTAAGCAAGTGAGCTTAGAAAGGCTTTAAGGCCAGCTTCTGAATGTCTGGTGAGCAGCTCATTTCAGCACAAACAGCAGTCAGCTGGTTCTGTGCACTCTAAATCTGATATTTGCAGTGCTCCTTTCTGCCAGATGACATTTTAGGCCTTGGATGGTTTTACTCCCTTTGCTTGGTTTGGTTTCAAGATTACATATAAACAGCCACTGCATGAGACACCAACAAACTTTGACTCAATTTCTCATCAGAAAACAATTTTGTGCTCCCACACAAATCCCACAAATGCTTCTGACTCTCTAATAAAGCAGCGTTAAAAACTTGCTCTCTGTCAAGAGTTAGGGCCAAGATATGGTTAGCATCAGAGTACCCCTTCTGGAATGAGAGGGTAGAGAAGGATCTTGAAGCCATCATTGCCTAAATGAAGTGCCCGCTGTTATTATCTTCTCTTGGGGTGTAACCCACAAGCAGCCTCATGGAGCAGGTGAAACCTAAATGACATGCTACTATGAAACACCTGCCATTCTGCCTTTTCCAACCCCTCAAGTTAATTCTTACATTAAATGACTAGTCAGAGACCTACAAGCATTACCACATACTTGATTGGTACAAATGTAATTGTGGCTGAGGTAAAGCTGATCTAAAAATAAAACCGTGACTTAAAACTGTAGGAGATTTGGTACCAGGAAGTAACTGGTCCTGAATACTCAGGTTCAGTTTACACAGATGATCGTCTTCAGGCCCCGTGTAGTTAYAATGGAGCTATATGGGTGCAAAAGGCAGGTCCAAGCTCATTTCCCAGCTCTGCACAGAGACACAAGTAGCTTAGTCTCTTTGCCTCAGTTTCCTATCTAGACACAATACAGTGCTGTCTTGCACTCACTGTTTGAGGGTGTTTACATGGTTGTTTAAATGTAGCTGTGAGCTTGCTCTGCTTAGACTCAGTGCTGCCTGGAATGTGTGCAGTTATATTCCTACGGCATCAACTGGGGAGTCATGACCTTTCTCTGGCTTCATTATTTACACTGTCAGCTCTTCAGGGCAGGGACTGTTCCTCCTGATATGTTTGTGTGGCACACAGGACATGGGGATAAAAATTCCCATTGGGGCTCTTCAGGTGACAATATCCTACAAAAACAGTGTGTGCCCAAACAGGCCCAACAGGATGACCCTGAACAGAGTGGAAGTATTGCAAGGCCAAAACACAAGGATGCCCAGGATGTAAATCCGCCCACCACAGAAGGTGAGAGGCTGGCCGCAGCAGCCCTCCTGCAGCACTGATACCCATGTGATGCAAGTCCTGGGGGAGGAGAGACCGTCCCTTCTCCACACCGATGAGTTACTTAAGCTAAACACAAAGATGAGAGCTGCCTTTCAGAGCCTGTCTGCTGGGCAAAGTTAGGGAAGTCAAGGCATAAAAGGGTTGAGTCACTGAGCTCAAAATGAAGTGTGTTTAAAGCTCCTGGGGAGCAAGGCACCCCAGAAGCCTTCCTTGGGGACTAAATAAATCCAATTACCAAAGGCTTACTCTAGGTATTGTGCAGGGTAACCTGTTCATTTTGGCTATAACAGGTTTCAGTCATCTCGCCGCCACCCTTCCCTAAGGTGCAGGTCCACCAGAAGATGTGAAGAGGAATAATTTTGGATGGGGAAAGCAGTGATAAGCAGCTGGGGGCAGAACTCCATTTGGCACAGCTGCGGCCAGAAGAAGACATATATTTATAGCCCAGACTCCAGCCAGGGCTTCAGGATTCTCATTTTCACAAGAGAAATCTCAATCTCTCACCTCAACTTGAGCGAAGTCTGATTCTTAGATGTTTGTGTTTGTCTGGTTTTGTCTGATCAGATCTAGCTCCAACCCAAGAGTGCCAATCTCTCCCCCCATCCCTCAGAATTTTTTTGCTGCAAAGAAACAACCCAGGCAAAACCCACAGCTGAAATGGGAAGGGAAGTTGGGGGAATGGAGCTGGCCTCTTTTGTGATGTACAGAAATCATCTGAATGAGTTTCATAACCAGGATGTTTTACCTGGAAGAGGGGGATGATGATTTTTCTAAAACCTTGTGTTCACCTCAGTGATTCTCAGATTCTCAGAAATATCAGAAATATCAGATATATCAGGTCTGTGCCCCCTCAGTCCGCTGTTAGCCTGGAGAAATGGGCTGGAAGCTCTCTCTGTCCCTGAAGGGGGAGTGCTGAAACAGAAGTGGGGAGGTAGGGCAGGAGGTCAGCTGCTAAATTCCCTATATTTCTGCACACCGAGCAGGGAAATGGAGGCATTCAGAGAATGCCACCACCACCAAACACCAGGGGCTTTCCAGACTGTCTTTACATATCATAGACAAACAAACAAGAAAGGCATTCAGACATTCCCTGTACTTTTTACAGAACACTTTAACGCCAACACTACTAACTCTCAGAGGTTGTCACAGGATAAAAACACTAGTTTTGTCTATGATCTAAACATCAAACTGAAGATCAGACTATATCTGTGCACCTCAATAGCTGAAGTCTTTCTGGCCCAGGAAGCTGAAAGGCTAGCCCTGTCCAGATGTTTCCACTAGGATGCTAGCTGTACCAGGCTTTTACAGAGAGAGGCCTTTCAGAGCATTTCAAAATACTTGATAAAGTTTAGAGGCAGCAGAATCACATCATCATTTGCCACACACTGTTCCCAGCTCTGGGCTGGGATACACTCACAACAGTAGTTTAACATCTTGGGTTAGGAAACAAAGAATAACAATCTACACTGAAACTGAAGGAAACTAGGCAGAAAACAATTACTGAAATTGGAATCTGGCCAGAACTCCCTAGATGAATAGCCCTGCTCTTGCACGCACAAATAAAAAAATGCCATTAGATGGTTATGAATAATGGGTGTTGAAGATCTCTGTTTTCTGCCCCATTCAAAAGACTGAAGAGTCCTACTACTGCTTTGATGGGACAGAGGTTCAGTAATGGTTGAGAGAAAGAGTGTCAAATGCTTAATCACCAGAATGCTTCCTGCAGCACCCACGGTGTCTATGATGAAATCTCACCAACTATTGATTAGTCCCAGCCCTGTTGAGCAGGCAAGATCAGATAAGGTCACAGCTTGAAGTGATTCACTGGTAACCTGGAAAAAAGGCTTCATATAAGTAGCAACATTCATTAGCTTTACTACTTAATGGAAAATATGCATTTTAGAGGAAAAGAAAAAGCACTGCCAGAATTACTGTTCTAAATCCTGTTATGCATAACTAAGCATGAAGGAGAGTTTACACACAGTTTAAACTTGTTTCCATCTTGGAAAAAGAAAAGAATATACTAAAATCTCTATGTCTCACATCACACAGAAGATCTGAAAATTGTGTTCCACTAAGGCTGTAGTACTAAAAAAGGGTCTCAAAAGATTGCTCAAACTCTTAAATATTCTTTAACAAATTCATTTATCATAAGTGCGTGGAGTAAATTTCAAACTTTGGGGCACTGGTTCATCCAGTTCTTATAACAGTCGTTCACTCAAAAACATCAGATAATACTTACACTGAGTCATCCATCCACCAGTCTTTTTCATTTGTGCATTGTCTTCTTTCAAACTGCAAACAGCAAAGAACAGTGACTTTGATTAGAAAATTTCAGCTTTAACTTTTATTTTCCCCCAACACAATATTCACCAGCTATCATAACAAAAAAATTGTCTCATTGAAAGTTATTTGGTGACAATCAAAAGAAGTGAAATGCACCAAAAAGTATGACGCACTGAATCAGCCAGAAGTAATATAACCACATTTTAGTACAGTACAGCTTGTATATATCCCAAAGAAGAGATATGCTAAGAATGTTTACAAAGATAGAAATGTGAATGCTCAGGCCTGAGTTTATTGGCATGAGGAGAAATTCTCAAGGGGTTACAGTTTTCCTACGACAGATGTTCTTTACTGCATAACTGGGAAACTGAAAAGCCACAGAACCCAAGAATTGTGAAAGTTCCTCTTCAAACAGGTCATTTTCTGCACTGTGTATCACTACCAGATTATACTGGCCCATCTTCCCCAGGTTTAATACGTTAATAATGTTAATAACGAAGGGTCATTGAAGAAGATATATTGCTTTACTGGAGAAGCGGGCCCTTCCTAGTTTAAGGATGATTCCTTCAGCTTAAGACAGCACCTGGCTTCTGCAGCTACTGCAGCTACATTGTACTTCTCAAAAAACACAAAGGAGTTATACAGCTGAATACTTAGCTACCTAGGAAATCTTCTGCCATAAAGGAAATCATTGTACAGGGCTAAAGATCTGTGCCATTATTTTTGCAGTCCCAGAATAGCCCTGTTTTCTGAGGAGAGGATTTATGGATAAGGGCACCTGCGTATAAGCAACTTCTTAGAGCCTCCTTGCAGGCTACTATTCCCTAAAGTTCCTCAGGGAGTCAAACACTCCCTCTGGGAAGCTGCATACAAGGCAATATCATCCTCTAAGTGTTATCTTTTCAGCTGAGGATCCAAGGAGCTGTGGGGAATAATGTGAATCTCCTTGACTAAATAGCCTCACTTCCTACTACACAGACTCAAAACCTCAGAGTATCCTTTTTGGGGTCAGTGGTAAAGGAATCAGAACTGCTTATTTTATCCAAGCTTCTTTCCATACTGTGGAGGAGAAATCCATGCCCTAAAGACCATCTCCATGGCATGTTGTGAGTCTACTGTGTATGGAAGTCTTTCCCTGTGCTGAACCATGGGCAATCATACTGAACAGGGAACATACTGTGCACTGCATCATACTTTGCTTGCCTTTTCAGAAAGTTTAACTCTTGAAAAGACAAGAGTTTTGACTGAAAGAATATTAACTATTTCTTTTTTTGTGGGCATAAACAATGTCAAAAGATCTTTGAGATAACATGCTGACCTGAGATATATTTGGCTGAAGGGCTGAAGATGTTCTGCTCTAGGTCATGAGATTTTATCCACATCAGGACTAATAAAATGAGGCAAAAAAACTGAGCAACAAATTCAGGTTTCAGTTACAGGACCAGATCTTCAATACTGGCCAAATTCTGTTAAGACAGGCTGAATCAGTACTGTAGTCTTGATTGTACAGTGTAAAAGATGATGAAAGTTTGCTTTTATTTTAGACGTGTGCATTTCTGTACATTTCAAGTACATTTCATTAATTTATTTTTTTAAAGCAAACACCAAAAGGCAAACCCTTCCCCCCCGCACCCACTGAGACTTTGTCTCCATTTGCACCAAAACAATTTATTCCACAGCTTGGACTTGTTGCCTTCTTTTCTTTAATTTCAAGAACTACTGTCCTCTCCCAGACCAGCTAGCAAGTTTTGTCGTGCACCTGCAAATCTGCCTGCAAATCTGTATCACAATACTGTCAGGCAAAGAATTTCCAGCTCTCTCGGAAAGAAGCAGAAAAGCAGAGGGCTCAGCCTCATTCACAGACTCAACAGACATCTATTAATATGTTGATACCATATATGGTGAACATTTCAGCTCCAGCAAGTTTAAATTTCAGCGGACTCTGTGAGGTAAATGCAAGCTTCCTGTGAAAAACAATATGCCTTAGAGCCCAGATGGAGTTGCAGTTCACAAAACGACTGAGCGCATACAGAGCTGCCTAGCAGAGCAGTTCTTGTTTCAAAGTCCTACGCCTAATTTGGAAGGAAGTTGAGCCCAATATTATGACATGGCCCTTCAATAAAGCAATAATTACTAAGAACCCAAACTCCTCTTTAAAAATAAAAATAATAGTAGAGCAACAGAAAGGCACAACTGAGAAGTGCTTCATAACTCATGCTAACCTACAGTGACAGATAACGGTCTGTAGAAATACAAGGCCCAGTAAAAGCCCTGGCATCGCGCCAAGGCGAGCGAATCTCTTCTCTCCCACCTTTTATGCAGCCCGGCGGGCTGACCAGGCAAAGCGACCAGTTTTGTGTGGAGCTGGGCAGGGGCATTCACGCCACAAGCGTGCCTTTGCCTTTCGTGGGAATGGAGGAGTGGAAGCTGGTGGCCACTTTGCAGGGAGGAGGAAGAGGAGGAGGAGGAGGAGGAGGAGGAGGAAGAGCCTGCTGCAGGGGCTGCCAGGGGCACACACATGCTCTGCAGCAGGCAGCGAGGCAGCCCGCCACGGGCTCCAGGAGAGATGCTTCCGCGCTGCTGGGGCAGCTGCACAGCCTGAACCCCCCTCCCCCGGCTCGGCCCCTGTGTGTCACAGCCCCGGCCTTAAATGTAAGTGTTCCCAGCAACAGCCATTTTTGTAAGCCATAAAATGACCACATTAAATAGGAAGGAAGTTAAACAATTATTCCTGTTGCTTAAGGTACGGGCTGACAACATCAAAAGGGCTGATAATTAAAAATACAGTAATGTTTTCCTGAAGTCTCTTGCGATCTTATTTCCTCTTTTGAGCAGGCTGATTGGTGTTCTCTGAAGCATCATTTTATCAACTTCTATAAATATCTCCGAGCTGGTTAGGAGCCATCCCCCACATACAACACACTGAATCACTAGCCCCTGCAGTTCTGTTTGTTTTAAAAGCACAAAGCCTACTTCAACAAAGCACTGAAGCAGGGAGGTGAGTTGGGGTATCCTGTCAAGGTCCCACCAGTCCTGTTTTGTGTATATGCCCAATGTTAAGCATGCAAAATTTCCACTTGAGTCACAGTCTTTAAGCGCTTCATTAACTGGAATTTAAAAAAAAAAATAGGAGGAAATTATCCCAATTCTGCAAAATGCATATGTGTCCCTGAAAGCATATTGTCCCTGACACAGCCAAAAATATGCCAAACAAAGGCACAGCCAATCGGCTCTGCTACAGAGAGAAATAAAAATCTAGAACCACCAAATGAATCAGGCAGCATATACTGGATGCAAGTGTAATGCAGTTACCAGTCCTAAACGAAGAACATGAGCTCGCTGCCAAATTGTGGGCCTGCTGGAGATGCTGCTGGCTGGGGAAGAAGAGGGGAGTGGAGGGACTGACACCACACCACAACCTGCAGAAATTCCCGGCCCTTTCTCCAAAAGGTACTGTGATTGGTACTTATTGGTACCATGACACATTTTTTCAGCAGCGGAATTGGGAAAGACTCAGATAGTATCGCCCATCACCACCTGATGACAGCACTGAGTAAGACAGCTAACCCCTGTCCTCTGCAGCTTGGGGCAGGCTCTCCTGCTGCGGGGCTGGCTTGCTTAGGCAGCTTCCCATTTAGATCCGATTCTGAGTCACCGATGTTTCCCTGGGTACCAGCTAGAGCGCTTACCTCAGGCCTCAGGGTTGCACTGTCTGGGCCAGTTGCCCAGAAGCAAAGTGCTGGCACCCTCAGCTCACGCTAAGGAAGCTCCCTCGTAAGCCTGAGCCAAGGCGAGGAAGGCGGGAGGGGAGCCTTGGTCTGGTTTCCCTAAAACCGCCCGTGAGCTGAGCTCTTCCTCTCGCTTTCTCCCACACGTGGTGTTCCCGTTCCTGCCATAGTTTGTGAATGCAGGATGACGGGGAGGTGAGTTTCCAGAACGTGGGTGTTAGATTCCCTCACGCCTTCCTGAAATAAATAATAAATAGGGAACTTGCCAAGGGAGGTATAGAGACCATTAGATAACTTGCCATGCTGTAGCTTGTACCTACATGTAAGGACAAGTACTAGCAGCATGTGTAAGAGCAGGGTGTGGAATAAGAACTGTTACACTCTGAGTGGCACTGTCCTGAGCAACCACACAAATGAAGGACTGTAAATCAAAACAACGAAAGGCAAAGGAGGGGATTTTTCTTAATAGCTTGAAGGTGCTAGTGGACATTCTAAATGAAGCGTGCCCTGAAATAACCCACTGGGTTGCCAATCATTTACCAGTTTATACAATCTTTGAAATTTTGAAAAAATGGATTTCATATTTGCACTACCTCACTTAATTCACATTTACAAATTTAAATACCAGACTGATGTTCTGTCCATCTCTGCCTAAAAGATTAGCAATTATTCCATATTTTCAAGAAGCCGTATTACAAACAGTCAGTTCTAACTAATTGCTTTAATTATTCAACCCCTGATTTAAATGCAAGTTTTTCAGCATACTGCTGATGACTTAATTAATTGTAATTATGTACAGGTCACGTTCCAGATATATAATCTTTATAAATGATAGACAGATGAGTAAGGATAGGAATCCAGATCACCAAATACAAGTTCAGTCCCCAATTAAAGTAGTGTATGCATCCCAGATTTAAATGCTGCATAATAATTATTTCTATAAATAATAGTATCTAGAGAAGGAGCTGATGACAGAGCTATGTCCCAATAATTAGGAATGACTCCAACTTTGTTTACTATTCCCTAGAGATGCATGCCTATTGATTTTGTTTTTAAATGACCAGTGCATCCAAACATCTCAAAGTATGCTATCAAATATTCAAACTGTCTATTCAAATACCTGCTCTTCAGAAGTGCCATCTCTCAGAGAAGTCATTACTGGGGCTAAAGCAGTGTGTTATCCCAGTAGGAGAACCAAAACATTAGCCAACAGCACAATACATTAACAACATTTCTCGGAGCTTTTTCTCTTAATTAATGGTTCACCAAAAGCCCTTTCTGGCATGTCTTTAACTCAAATTAGTAAAGTAAAATATGCTATATTTTTAAGTACATCTTACAGTATATAACTCGTTAAAGTGAGTTGAACTGATATTTAAAAGCCATTGGGCTGATTCAGGTATTTTGCTATTTTTATCATGGTTTTATAAGGAAATAAGCAATCGCAGTATGTTTGAGGTGACTGTCTGCTTTCCTTTAAGAAATTTTGAACCCTAGCCAATTGCAGTCAAATTTGGCAGGAGACTGGAGGTCTCAAATGTATTAAGTTCCTATGCTTACTGAAAAAGAGCAACTGGGTAGAGGAGAAAGACCTTGCCAGTGTCTCCACTGAAAGAAACCTTACGAAACTTGAATTAATCTGGAATCCACCTTGGAGAGACACTGAAAAACAGGCATTGTTTAACTATTTCTAGACTTTTCACTGTTGTCCTGCAGAGAAGCAATGGCATGTGGAATTAATTCTTCTAATGGATATTTCTCTTCCCTTTCATCTCGTGCAATCTTTTCTCTGCCTTTTCCAACTTCAACCCTTCCCCACTCAAATTCTACTCAAAATACTGCCGCTAAAGTCACCTTTGTGGCTTGTCACTTTAACAATTTTTATCTCAAGGCTTTACATCGCATTAGCCACAGGCTTCCAGCCCTTACCAGGGGCTTGACTCGTAAGAGTTAGTCTTTCCTACACACCCACTTTTGTACCTTCTCACCTGGTCCCTCACCCTCCTTGTACTCCAGATCACAATGACTTTGCTCCTCCTTCCACTTGAAAAATGCAAAGCAGCTGGTTATCCAGTAGGTTCCTTCTTGAGGACACAGTAAAAACATTGTTGCTGTCCTGTGCAATAATTAACTTCTCCTCCTGTAAATCTTGGCCGGAAACCTGTCAGTTATGCATCATGAAATTCTAGCCTTTCTGTGTTCTGCTGCTGTCTTTAAACTAGATGGCAGATATCTGGAAAAGGTTTGCTTGTACAAAACCTGACCCAACTGAGACTCTCACAGAGTCCCTGGGAGCTAATGCAAGCATGAAAATAGAGAGCCAGAGGATGAAAACAAGTACAGAGCATAACTGGTCATTTGACTTTTGCGTTTCATGGAGAGTTGGGGTTAAGTGCTTTTCCAAGTTTGCTCTTGAATTTACTGTTGACAAAAGATGCCAATTAGATAGTTGGGGAAGTTTTACTTTTGGAAACCCAAAAATAGGTCCCAAGTTCCCCTTTGCTAAACACACATACATATATCACTTAAGATCATCATCTGCATGATCAGCCTCCCTAGTATCAGGAACCTGAAAAAATCTCCTATCCCCACCATTATGATTCTGGGTACTCTCCACACTGGAATATGAAACAGTCTCCATAATGAAATACTGAAATCATGGGAAACAGGTAAGATTTGTAGTGAGCACTGAAATACAGAAGATACTTGCAGTAGGGAGAAGAGTGCAGAAGGGACTCTGCCACACTTCCCACTGCAACTTCTGTCATGAGGTCCTCACATTATTTACAGAACTGGCACATCACAGAAAAAAGAGCAACAGGAGGCATTAATAATCTTCTTGAAATAAAGCAAGAAATCTGATTCTCTCTCTAGGGATGGATAGGTGCCCATTCTCTGTGCCTGCTCACTCCGTTCTGGTAAGATCTGACAAACCTAAGTACCAATGGCAGTGGCCATTTGCCAAATGAAATTGCCAACTCACTAATTACTAGCATTTGAATAGCCTTCAGACAGTCAGGACTTTCAGTCACTGTTGATCTGGTCTGGGCAGGAATGGGTCCATCTGGCATCTTCCTGTGAAGCCTGGGAGTAACCCAACCTCACCACTTGCAGACTTGGCCACCCTTTTAAGGCTGATCCCAGCAATTCTGCTCTTCAGCCAGTCAATAGCGAAACAGCAAGGCAAGCCTGGGGCTCCCCTCATGCCTCGCAAAATACCGCAAGAGAGCTGGCGCAGACAGAGCTTAAACAGTGATAAGAAACCATTGAGTAGAAGTAAACATTATACTTTACCAAAGCAACAAGGAGTTCTGTGAGCAGCAGAGCAAACGATGCCTGGCTCCTGTAACTTGTGTCTTAGGGTGGCTTATCTCATGGCTAATAAGATGCAAGCTCTTATCTCAAGCCCAGTAAGATGTGAGCTCTGATCAAAGGTTCTCCTTAATAACATTTATTTCTCTGTGATTCTCTGGAAACAAATATACTTGTACTTCCCACATTTCTGCCTTTATCTCCATGGGGGCATTAACTCTGGTGTCTTTTATCTACTCAACTGTCTCTCTTTTTTTTTTTTAAGATGTGTAAGAACTTTATTTCCCTCAGACCGTGAAATCCCTCCCAGATTTGGTTAAAGTTGACCAAAGGGTTCAAAAGTTGTTTGGGGGAAACAGGAAGCCAGAAGAAAAAAATGGCTGATTCACTCCGTGATTCTCATTTCCTTAAGCTATATACAAACTAAAAAATATCCTTGCTGGGAAAGCATGAATTCATGTAACTGGTACTTGATGAACAAACTTTCCTACAGGGACATGTTCCTTTCAAGGGAAGAGGAAGGTGTACATGCAGTGGCAGGAGAATGAAATACTCTAGAAAACTACATTCCTTTAGGTATTTTCAATATCCTTGAAAACGGCAGAAGCAAAGTATGCTCATTTAAGACCTCTTCACCTCCTTCTCAACAACTAAACTCTCCACCGGAGCATGTAACGACACAGGATACAGAGACCTACAGAAAGTGAGGGAAGCTTTTATGGTAAAAATGTCTGTTGTGGGAAGCAGATGTATTACTTATGATTTATGGGACATTTTATACACAGTTCTCAACCTTTTTTCGCAGTAGGTGAAATTCACAAATGTTGGCCCTTCTGCATGGGAGTCCAGTAAGTTCCTTTTGGAAAACACCTTTGCACCACTGTCACAGAGGTATTTGGTGTTTGGCAGCTCTCAGTGGCAAGCAAAAGCTTCACCGGAATGAAGCAGAGCTGGAAGCTGCAAAAACACTGGGAAGGGACAGAGGGTCCAAGTGTAGAGAAAGTGAATTTAAAGATGACTACTTACCTTAAACCTGGCACACACTGGGCATAAGTTCCCAGAAACAAGGTGTTTCTGTGAGAGCACAGAAGGAATTCAAAGAAGGTGAGATCAAAATCCCTGTCTCTTAAAATGTTTAGTGTGTTTTCCGCATGACCAAAGTGCGTGTTCCCCTGAGATAAGAGTTCCACACACCAGTTAGTTATTTTTTCTTTGGTTTACTTAGCAACATTAAAAGCAATACCAGTTCTGCTTAAAAAAAAAAAAATCTGAAGGATATCAACAGAGCTTGCCTGCATGGAACCAAAGAGCCTATTGCTTCCAAAGTTCAGTTTCCATATATAGACAGAGTTAAAGCTATCATGTGGGTAACAATCACTTGGATGACATAGGTGAAAAAGCAAATGAATGATTACTATAAAGGTCATAGTAGAAAAAATATGTTCATTTAAAGACTTTTGGGCAAGCATCTGCCTTTCTATAAATCAGCCAAGTTAAGAAAACTGGTTTGCCAGGAAAAGGCAAGGAAAGGAAAAGTTACTGTACTACAGTAAAAAGGCAAACTTGTAATGAAGTGGATAATTTATTTCCCACCAAATTAAAAGTTCAAATGCTGGGAGAAGGCACACGAGCAACAAATTCCTATGGCTACTTAACCGCCAAGGGCCAGGGAGCAATCCACTTCACACTTGTGAGCAAGTAGCGACTCCAGAAATCTCAGCTCAGTCATTGGGACTGCCTCCTCGGCTATGGAAATTCACGTCTGTATGAGGAGAAAAGCACAACATCTGGCCCACAGAGTGGAATTCAAGCTGGTGGGGAAAAGGCTACATGGAGATTTGTGTGGAGAGTGACTGCTTACAGTGTTCTCCCACAAGATGAATCCTTTGCTTGATGTGTCTAAAGAGCTCCACCAAAACCCGCTGTTTGCAAAAAAGGAGATTTAAAAGAAAAACATGTTTAAAAAAAAAAGCCAGGAGCAAAAAATACAAGGGTTTGATCCATTGCAGCTAGTTTTTGGTTGCTTTTTTTTTTCCAAAATACAATTCACAAAGTATTTTGAGACTGATTTTGTTGTTCCTGTGGGAAAAATGCCTAAGCTCCAGCAGATTTTCATGGGCTAAGAAAATGGTTTCCCCCTTGTTTTATCTCAGCCTGACACCCTTAGAGGGTTTGCCGACCACTGTCAACACAGAGGTGGTGGTTTCAATATTGTGTGTCATTAAGTGCCTGCAGAGTGCTTGCAGCGTCTGGGCTTCATGCAGGGCCAGACAGCCATGATCGCACGGGATAGGGTTGTGCGGCCACAGAACTGGCCGTGTCACATAATGCAGGAATGTCTGTTTTGCTGGGGACATTGCTAACAGGGCAAGGGGACCACAGTCCCCTGAGTTTCTGCCACTAACAAAACTGCATGTGGGGTGAAGCAAGACTTATGGTTTGGCCCCAGTTTGGCACTAGTTGGGGATATCAGCTTCCCTGATACCCTATTATCCAGTCCTCCACAAAACCTAAGTATTTAAATCTCCAAGTACAGAATCTGCTTTCTCAGGTAGATCAACATAACTAAGCTGACTTTTTGCTTTGCTAATAATATTCTTATAAACAGCATTAATTTTAAGATTCCTGGAATCTGACATGTCATGTGTTGTCCACAAATATTAGACATACCTCCACCCATCCCTTCCATATTTCTATTTCATTTGCTGTTATGACAAAGATATCCTTTAATGAATCTTAATGACTCATCTCAAATGTTGTTTTCTGAATTCTGATAAGCACTAGATGGATGACTAATAGACTACACGTAACACCTAGACAACATGAGCAATTCAGTATTTGTTTAAGCCGTATTAGTTACTGATAACAGACATAGGCATTGCACCTGCCCCACTGTAAAAAAAGAGAAAAAAAGGACAGATAGAGCAACTGCTGCTTATATTTGTATGAAGCAAATTTATTTTGTCAGTGTTCCAGAGAATGTATGTTGTGGCTGTTATAAAGCTTCCCTCTCTTGTAAAAATGACTAATTTGACATTATGCCTCTGGGGAAGTAAAAGCAAAAAGGCAGCCAACTTGGCTAAGATGGAGCAGTGCTTCACAGTAAAGATGTCTACTAATCAAAGGCAGGCAGTTTTCCAAGTCTACCAGCGTATGCACCAGTGGACACAACAATGTATATATCCACTTACAGCTAAAGCTGGTATTGCCTTTCCTTTTCCTGTTTCTGTGAGATTTGGGTTAAATTCCTTGCGATACAAAGGCCTGAACAGTCTTCCATTAGAAAAGCAGAGCATTAAAATGGGATCTAAGTTTTGCATAGACTTTATGCTAGTCAAGGTCACTCAGTAGATGACTCTTCCCCCTGGAAGCCTCAGGCTGAGATCCTGAACACAGAGTGGTCTGAATCACCCTGACTACAGTGGTCTACGCCTGAATTTCTGCATATGACGAGAAAGAGGCCAACAGCTTCTCCCATGTTCTTGGTACTGAAGATTGCATGTCCTGTGGGTCCCAACATGTAGCACCTGCCAGGATCTGATCCATGAATTTCAATACACTGTGTAAACACAGATATCTTTCTTATTCACTGACCACAGTAAGACTCACCACTGCTCTTTATGTAAGAATGTGCATATGCACTAAGCATGCAGTAGGAGGGCACATGGATGAAATCATAACATTTTCTTGCCCAGAGAGAAACAATTAGATATGACCCTGTGTTCACTTCCTTGTTCCACAAATTCTTCCACCACCTAGTTCCTGACTTGTGCTGCACTCTACACAAACATAAGGCAATGAAGTAAAAGAAGTGGATCATGCAAGGAAAAGGGAAATTGCTGCGGAACGTAAAGGATGGGAATGAAGTAGGCTGAAAAAACTAACTACGGTAATAGGAAAAATAAATGATCAGCAAATTATGCTGGGGCTTGTGCACTCACAGGCAGATATGTATGTTGCTATGTGAAAGAATTCTTATGTCATTGTTCCAAAAATATATCCAATGCTTGCACAGACAGTTATCACTTAAGTACAACAGCAGCAGCAGCAGCAACAAACAAGCTTCTCTCCATTTTGGACTGTAGAACATCATTAATATATCTAGGGCTAATGTAATTTTTTTTAATTTGTGACAACTTACCAACTGCTAGCATGCAATTTTCACAGTCATAGAAAACGATACAAAACTATACTTTTTACTACGCCTACATTGATGGGAGAGCAAATATGGTGATGAAGGTCACACCAGAGTTATACACGACTTCAACATAAGAATTATAAGTCTGCACACAAGAAAGGTAATTTCTTATATGAAATCAGCAGTACATGAAATGCAGAGAATAAAAAAAAAAACTCTGTTGGTAAAGGAAGCTGAAGTGTACCTTTTTGAACACAAAGTTGTCCAAAAACTATTACTAAATATTCTCTACAGTTTCTGAACACACTTGGCCTTAAAAAAATTAACATGTGCTTTTTATTTTATGCCTCAAACTGCATCAGATGAATTAAATGTACTCAAAATGGTATGAGCAATCTCTTAAGCACTGCCTAGGCTGAACAGTTTAACAACTAATCTGCTGCTTTAATATGAAGAGTAAAGGTTTAGTTTTTCCAAACATATGATACATAATAATAGAGTTCATGTGTTAGGCATCTCTCCCTGTCCATTGACAACATTATCTGAGGCATGCTCATAACGTTTTCACTTGATTAAAAAATCAGAAGCATAAGAACTTTGAATTTTTATATGTTACTGAGCTGGCAGTTTACATAACTTCATTCAGTTTTATGCAACTGGGTGAAATGTAGTGATTTTTGTTATTGTTCAAACGTGCTGACAAAACTTTGACATAGTATTTTTTTCTTTACACCAATTATTAATGTTGGTTTGCATGTGTTATGAATAATGACACACACAAATAACTTGCTGTACTTTATGACTCACTGAAATGCCTTCACAGAAATGATCATGGTCAAATTTTGTTCACCAAATACTGTGGGGAGAACTTTTTGTTGGGGATGGTTGATGTTGTTTTATTTTAACAATCTCTTCCTCGCCAAGCAAAGAATATACATCTGAGTGAGAGATCATTTGTATATAATTTCAAGAGAGATAGATACCACCGTTTCCCCAACCTTGTATAAATATTTTGGTTTAGTTGTGTTTGAATCATGGAGTCAATGAGTTTCATCCTTTGTTTCAATCATAATAGTGTGTTGTTTGAAGTTACTGTTTCAAACCGTGATAACTAGGCCTTTATTTTTCAAAGATGTTATTTCCCAAGACCCTTTACGCTGTGATCTTATAGATGGTCCCTACTGGAGTTTCATTGTTAATTGACTTTTATGGGCACAAATATATGGCCTTTTATTTTAAATTCAAGACGACTCTGTTTATTTACGGGAAGGAATGCAAATGAATTATTTGGCCAGGTTGTAGCTGGTACTGCAGGGGTGTGAGAGAGTGGGAGGAGGCACAGGCCTATCGACCACGCTGCATTCCTGAGCGTGGGCCAAACACGTGTACAGCTCTGCGGGCAAGGGCTGCTTCATATGAGTGCAGCCCTACTGCTCGCTGCAGCGGTGGGAGGAGGGATGTGCTTGCCCCAAACCACAGAGGCAGAGGCGCTGAGCCAACATGCAGATGAGTGCACAGCGTATACGCTGAAAGCACAACAGGGTTTTCACTCCTCTACGTCCTCTCCAGTGTCGCAAGGGAAATTCTGGAGGAGTAAGTCATAACGTCTCTGGAGCTCTGGCTGCAATGCAGCCCTTCCGCATACCTTTCGCCTCTTTACGCTTAAACCTGCATGTCTGTAGGATCTCCTTCCCCCTCTGTTTTGGCACCAGTGAGAATTCTGTGCACAGACGCTGAGTAAAGCGCTTCCGCGGGATGCTCCGACAATCAACTCTTAACTCTTCTCCTCCTCCTCCCCATCTTTGCCAATGAACTCACAAATTAGCATTGCAGCTGCTCAAATCAGAAATCTGGGGGCAAATTATGCCCTCAAACAACTGGCCATTACCCTAAGCACACTATGTCCTGTACTTAAATACTCAAAAAATCCTAGCAAGTTCCTTCACCTTAATTCGCTGTAACAAGAGGATTCTTTCTCATCGTATTTATAAGACACCATTCCAGAGAAAGGCAACAAAATAACCAAAACCAACATCTGAACATTCACTTGCAGTCCTTTAAAACATGGACTTTATGAGCAAGAAGGACTGAAAAAAAGCCTTATCTATCTGGATTATCACAGAATTCCAGTACAGTGACTTTGCAAAAGTCTTTATCCTTCTTCTTTCCTTTTACCTTTCCAGTCAATTAGCACTGAGTACCAGAGCTCCTTCTCCCACAGTCCTGCAGAAAAGAAAGCACCAGTGGGTTCACAACAAAAATTCTCAAAAGTTTGCAGAGTGGTGCTGATATCATAATTATTCACCAATTTATACAGAACTCCTCCTCTTGTCTCTATGATTGACACGCATGCACGCACACACACACGCACACACACACACACAAAAAGCACAAATAAGAACTAAAGCAAYAGTGAGGATGGGTAATTCCTAAAACAAAACACACGGTTACACTACACGAGAGTTTTCAGCCAGAACAAAAACTAGTTCTTCTTTCTCTTTGACTCCCTAGCTTAAACTTTTTACATTTTGAAAATAAGTAGTACAGAGGGATCAGAGAATTACAGAACAGCCCGAGTTGGAAGGGATCTCTGGGGAGTCTCTCTTCCAGTCTTCTGTTCAAAGCAGGGCTAACTTCACAGTTAGATCAGGTTGCTCAGGCCTTTGGCCAGTTGAGTTCAGAGAATCTCCAAGGATGACTTTTCCACTCACACTGGGAACATTTACTTCCTTCTATCCAGCTGGCATTTTCCCCGCTGCAACTGTGCACCTCTGAGAAGAGTCTGGCTCCTTCTTTGCTGTAACCTCCCATTAAGCAACTGGAGACAGCAACAAGATTTTTGTACTAACAATAAGAATTATTTAATGAAATTAACTATTCTTATATAATAAGAATTACTTTGAAAATAAAAATTTTAGTAGAGCAAAATACAGCCAAATTAATCATTTTGCTCTGGATCCCAGAACAGTAATTTAGCAAGAAATAAATAACTCCCAGCCTTTCATCTTATCTTTTTGACAGATGTTTCCCCTATATAAAGGGTGGCATAATTGTTTTTGTCAGTGTTATAATTAAAATTGCTATCCAGCTGACATACAGTTTTTAATGGTTTCCCTTAGGATTATAACAGATGTTGCCTTATTAGATCAGGACTCTCCTGCAATATGAAATGCCATCAGCACAATCAAGACTTTTCTCTCAGTCTCTCAAAGTCTACTGTCATAATTTGCCTGATAACATTTGAGCATAGGGAATGAAATACAAGCCACATTCCTAAATAGAAGAAAATGTATTATGAAGAGTTTGAAATAAATACTGAAAAATCTTATCCTGCAGCAACAGTTGCATGACCTGGCCTTTGCTGCAGCCAGAAATAGTGGGAAAACATAGAAGAGGGGGTCCTAAAAACTGTGCCATCAACAGCCAAAGAGACTACGACTTTTTAACAGCAAAAATAATCACAGCTCAGACACATGTAAAGGGTCATTTGAAATCTGGTGGAGAACTCAGAAGTAGCAGTTATTGGGCTGCTATTACAAGAAAAGTTACAACTATAGGACACAAGTGTTAATTTGAAATGGGAATTAATTTAAATAAAACAACATGTAATAGCAAGCTTAAATAACAGCTTTCTAAATGCAATTCAGGTCCCTAGAGTTCACTGAAATCTACAGAAGTTGAGGGTGGAAGCAACAAGAAATTGTGGCTCCAAGCTGTTCTTTCACTGTGGTTCTTTTCATTTACAGATATCAAAGGCTGCATATAAAAACTGTGAGATGGGCATTCCACGACACAGACTGCGTTTCAGGTCCCCTGAGCATCCATGCCAGGATGGCTGCTGGATACACTGTGGCTTCATCCCTGCCAGAGCACACAAAGTGATAGCATGCAAATGCATCTCAGCCCTGCACACAAACAGGACACAGCTACAAGGTGCAATCAGGCCAGGGAGCTAGAAAGCACACTTGGATCCCCAAGCAAGATGCACCCAAAGTGTTTAGCAAGGCATAAAAAAGTCACTGTTAGGTACCAATTACCAATGTGGCAAATGATTCAGAAAAGCTAAGCGGCTCCAGTAAGTGGTTAGCAGAATAAGAAAGGCAATTCATGCCTCCTGACTTACAGTCCAGTGTCCTTCCACTGAGTCTCTGCAGCCCCCCTTGAGGAAACTCACTTTGCCAAAATATTTCTAATGTGAAGTTACTTTATCCTTGGGTAGCTTAGGGCTCCTTGCCACTTTCCAGTAGTGACTAGATTTTTCAAGATCCGAGGAACACCAATTCTATTTTACTGACTGTGCTGTTTGGATCTGAAATTCAGATGGCGAAGCTGTCGGTACACCTTTCACACTGGATTTAGTTTATTATTAAGAAGTCCCCCAAACAACTGTAGAAAGTGCAACACAACGTAACAGAATTGCTGAATTTCCACAGCAGCAAGTGTCAGTTTACTTATGAAAATACATTATTCATATGGATGCCTGGATTTTATGGCTTAATTCTTCTGATCTTAGACATTAATTAAAAATGAGCGTGGAAAATGTCCAACATGAATTATCTCCAGGATAGCCAGGGAAAAAAATCTGCCTCTCTAAATTGTCTTTCTTCTCTCCGTGCTTTCCAGTAAATTATCTCGACCTCACTCATCGGCACAGTGCTCTGCTTGTGCAAGTGAGTTAGGCTTAAACAAACTATTTCTCTCTTTGCAAAAAGGAGAAGTACCTCAAGGTAATCATGCTCTTGTGTTGACAGATGGTTCAGCTGCCGCCTGTTACCTGACAGACAGCTAGGAGCTAGCTGTGTTTACTTGAGCTATCTCCTGTCAGTGCCCTCTGCATCCCTTGAACCGGCAGAGTCGGGTGAGGATCAGCTCAGAAAACATCACGGGAGGCCTGGGCTTCCTGATACCACTGCATCCCTCCTGCAACATTGAAGAAGCTGGCTGGTGCTGCCTCACGGTTGTAAATAGGCATATGAGACTAACCAAAATGTTAATTTATCAGGTTAGTAGAAATACTTCGCTGGGATTAAAGAAAGGGGTGCTGTGGCTCTGGTTAAAGCAACTAAACCAAAGATATCCCAGTGGGAACGCCGGGGGCTTCTGAAACCCACCGCGCAGGTGGGCTGTTAGCGCTTCCGCTTGCAGCACGAGCTCGGATGTGGCGTTGGAGGGTGGACACCGGGGTCCGGCTGCCCCTTCTGCACGGAAATCAGGAATAACCCGCAGAACTCGCACAAGGAGCGGCAGGCCCTGCGCTTGCGCTGCTGCCCGGGCGGGACGGCAGCTTCCCTGGGGGCAGCAGGGCCCGGCCGCGGCCCTCCTGCCGCCGGCTTTCCTCGGCGGGGGGTCGCGGAAGCAGCGCGGGCGCGGCGGGAAGCCGCGGCGAGGCGAGGCGAGGAGAGGCGAGGCGAGAGCCCGTTGCCACGCACCCGCCGCGGCCGCCGGCACCGGGAAGCGGCGCGGCGAGGGGCAGGGCCTGGCGGGAGGCGGGCTCCGCCGCCGCCGCCCCCCGGCCGCTGAAGAGCGCCTGCGAGGCCGGGCGGGCGGCACAGACCCGCGCACGGGCCAGCGGCAGCGCCTCGCCTCGCCTCGCCTCGGCTGCCAGCGCCCGCGCACCCGCCCCGCCGCCTCCTCTTCCTCCTCTTCCTCCTCCTCCTCCTCTTCCCCCTCCCCCCCCCGCTCCCGCGGGACGCTCCGGCCGGGATCGCGCCCGCGGCGGCGGCGGTGTTGGTGTTGGCCGGGCTCGGCCCCATCGAGGATATTTTGGCTCCGGGAGAGGCAGCGGCGCGGTGTCGTTTTGGCGGTGCCGCCGCCGGCGAGGGAAGCGGAGGAGCGCAAGGTGAGGCGGCGGCGGCGGTTGGGAGCCGGTGGCGGCGGCGGGGGAGGGTCGTCGATCGGCTCCGTGGCGGCGGCCGCTGCGGGGTCCCTTCAGCCGGGGCGGCAGGCGGCGAGTGCCGCGGCCGTCGGGAGGCCCCGCCGGCCGTGACGGGG